>NW_020800488.1:0-44345 GCF_003590095.1 Trichoplusia ni | reverse complement strand
AAGTGACACTGAACATGAGTTGTCTGAGCGTCCCTTGCGAATATAGGACCTGACAGCAACCAACCTAATTTAGAATTTTGTAGGTATGGGCCACTCGGTAAACGCATTTTATCACTATTTAAAAGGTCCCAAAATATATCTGCACCTATCAGCAAATCAATATCCGAACTAATATTAAATGTAGGATCTGCAAGTTGTACATTATCGGGAATACGAATATAACCTGATTCGATGTTTATTGTAGGCAAACTGGATGTTATGCATGGCAAGATAATACAACGAATCTTGTAATAATAATCGTTTACTTTTGATCGCATAGAATATCGCATGAATGGCACGACTGTGTGACATACTGTCCCACACCAGAGATATGTACGAAGACTTTAAATAAGTCGCATTAATTCGTTTAGACAATTTCTCCGTAATGAAACAGTTCTGGCTTCCGCTATCTAAAAGCGCGCGAACTGTATGAAACACGTTATTATTATCAGCTACTTCCACCAACGCCGTGGAAAGTAACACCGTGTGGATCAACTTAAAATTATTCGTAGCTTTGTCACATACGAGAATTTCATTCGAATCGGGTAAAGAATGTAACGCAGTTGCGTTCTGTGTGTGCGTAGTGCTCGCCTCTCCGCGCGACTCGTTACGCACACACGCATAATTGACGCTATTTTCGAAATGTAATAAACTATTATGTTTTCCCTGGCACTGCCTGCACGGACCAAATACGCAATCGTCAATTAAATGTCCCGCTCGTAAGCAATTTCGACACAATTTCTTCTCGTTGACAAACTTCGACCTATCACTTACCGACATATTTAAAAAACCTATACACGTATAGAGGGCGTGACCTTGATTACAGAATACACAATTAGGCAAATCTTTTTTAAAATTATTGTAACGATTAAATTTACCCTTCGTAGACGCATAACTATGAATACGATTTGAACTACGTTTGTTATCGTTGTGATGTTTGTTTTCACTCTTATCATGTGTTACTTCTTTCGGCTTGCTATGATTCGCGTTAATCATGTCGAGCATGTCAGCACGGTTCCTAAGGAATGAGAGTAAATCCTCTAACTTGACCTTGTCCTTGACGCCTAAAGACATCGCGCCTTTGTGGTTCTCCCACTCGCGTTCCGAGGACGCATCGAGCTTAGTTACGATAAGGTAGATAATAAGTGTATCCCATTTCTCCGTGGGTTCATCTAGGGAATTGAGAGCTCGTAAATTACGTAGGACAGTATCAATCAATTTTCTAATCAGCATAGAGGATTCCGATTTCAAGGTCGCACTATTAAATAACGCTTTCACGTGGTTATTAACCAATAATCTATCGTTGTGAAACCGATTTTCCAATAACTCCCATGCATGAATGTAGTTAGCCGGACTAAACTCTAAGGCACTGATCACCTGCAAGGCACCACCGGTGAGCGCTGACCTAAGATAATGGAACTTCTGTATCTCGTCTAAGTCCGAACGTTTATGAATCATAGTAATGTAAGAATGTTTAAACTCGAGCCAATTGTCATACGCTCCATCGAAATAGGCAATTTTATCTGCGGTAATTTAACGTTAATAGGTTTCCGAAACGAATTATCATCCGAAGTCCTGCTACTAGTCTCCGCGCCATGAATGATAAAATAATTGGCACTAGCCATTGCCGTAAAATAAACTGACTCTAATGATTCTACATACTCTAAATTAGTTTGCAATTCCGCATCCGACAAAAGTGATTCGAGTTCGCTCTCGATTACGTTAAATTTTGAAAACAACTCATTTATTGCTTGTATTCTGATTTTAAATTCTTCTATTTGTAAAGGCGTCAAAATGGCGCCTTGGAAGGAATCTACGAATTTTTTGAATTGTGTAATTCGGCCTTTTATGATTCCTCTTTGTTTCTTAAGATCAGAAACTTTCTCGTCGGAAGTTTTATCAGGCATATTGACGGTTTACGAATAATACGATATGAAAAATTTGAAAGTAGGTACTCACGTGCAAGCGTCCAGCGAAGCGCCGCGCGCGCCGCGCAACGATTTTGAATTCGAATAGGAAAAAACACTCACGTATACGAAAGCACAGCTTTAACACTCACGAAATTAGGAATTGGATTACGGGAACACAGACCAAACCGTTGCCTATTTCTCTCGTAAACTTTTTGGCGGTAAAAGTATGGCGACTGGCTGGTCGAACTCGGCGTCTCTCGTATTCTTCGTATGCTGCGATCCGGCTCGAATGACCAAATTATGTGCAGGATCGGTGGTTCTCGTCCAGATTCCCAAATAAAACGTTTAACTGTGCTTTTATAAAACTTATATATATTAAAACTGAAATTATCGATACAACATGACAATCGGTGTTGCTTGCACGAAGGGTTGAAGAAGAAGAAGGATGGCGGGGGCGTCGCGCGCCAAACACGAATAAAAGGCGCCAATCGATAGTCTGATACACTTTGTCGCTAGATGGCGACACATTACCACTGACACTACGCACAAAATGTTTAGTCCACACTAGCGTCAATAGATGGCGCGAACATGTAGTATATACTGACTGGTGGTATCGGTGTCGGCGTAGAGCAGTTCCGGTTCCAGCGGCGGCGGCGTCGGCGGCGCGGCCGGCTCGCGGCTCGTGTTGGACGGGAATGGACTCTGCGGGGAAAAGGATAAATTGCACGAGTATGTTACTATGTTTTATTCAAAACAATGTAAAACCAAAACAAGGTTCAAATTCAACTGAGTTTTTTTAAGGAGACAGAAATGCCTGACATTTTATGACTGGTTTCAGTGTTTTTGTTTTTAATTTAAAACACACAAGTCAACTCATAAACTTAAGAAAAATGCATTTATGCACGACGACAGGTTTACTTTTTAATTTTATAAATGACATTACAGAAATAACCAAACACAAATGCATCCTCTTTGCTGATGACATATCTATTGTAGTAGCAACTGATAAAAAACAAAATACCATTACAGATCATGAGCGTGAAATTAATAATACTATCAATAAATTAATACATTGGCTTGACGTTAACCGTTTAAAAATAAACCTAAACAAATCCGTCTATATCCAATTCAATAATACAAATAATAATAAAAATAACATTAAACTTAATATAAATAAACTCAATGAGGTAACGCATACAAAGTTCTTAGGTATAATAATAGATAAAGATATTAATTGGAAATTACATGTAGATAATATTAGCACTAAAATTAATAAATTCGTATACGCACTCAAGCAAGTTAAAAATGTTACCAATATGAAGACTGCCTTTATATCATATCACGCCTATGTTGAATCGATATTACGATACGGTGTTATAATGTGGGGCAATAGCACCGATATGACCAGAGCATTCATTGCTCAAAAAAAGTGCATACGATCAATTTGTGGACTAAAACCCGACGAATCATGTCGACCACTGTTTAAAAGACTTGGCTTGTTACCGCTCCCGTGTATCTACATTTACGAAATATGCGTATTCGTAGTTAAGCATATACAGCTGTTTAAAACTGCAAATGAAATATGTCCACGCAACAGACGAGATCCTTTTAGATTAGCACAGAGTGATCTACCAAGACTGACCAAATATAATAAAAATTGTCTTGCAACATGTGTGCGGATATATAACAAGATGCCAAGTAAATTCAAAGTATTAAATATAAGATTATTAAAGATTGCATTATATAAATGGTTAAGTGATTGTAATTTTTATAGTTTAAAAGAATTTATGGATTACAAATGTTAATGTATAAATAGTTTAGTTTCCTAAAAAATTTGCGTGCTATGTTCATCTTAGCTAAACATGCTTGTACCTACTATATACCTATTTAACACCTTTGTATACCATGTTTAATGCAAATAAACGATTTATTATTATTATTATTATTATTA
Organism: Trichoplusia ni; assembly: GCF_003590095.1. NCBI lineage: Eukaryota > Metazoa > Arthropoda > Insecta > Lepidoptera > Noctuidae > Trichoplusia > Trichoplusia ni. Next base: position 40,445 of record NW_020800488.1, on the reverse strand, counting down.
TTATAATTATCTTACCCGGTTAAGAGATAGTAGGATAAAAGGTTTTAATAAAAGTGGCTTGTATTAAGTAAACTCACAGGCAGTCTCGGTCTGGGTCGCGGCGAGTGCGCGGCGGCGGTGGCGCGGGACCCCACCACGTGGGAAATACAGCCGTCCATCAGCTGCTTCAGGTCCTGTAGCACAACACAATTTAATAATAGGCATTAATGACAAAACTAAGGCCAATATAATAAGGAGTAAACAGGTAAAGGTCTTTTTTAATTTAATAATTTAAGTTTCACCTCAAACTCTTCATCGCTGAGATGTTTTGTGTTGCGCGGGTCACACGCCAACATCAAGAACTCCAAACCTTGGCTTGCCCATCTGTAATTAAAATAGCTGTGTTAGTGTTGGTGGTGGCAGCTGGTGTCTTCTAATGGATGAATATGATTTAAACGTTGTACTCAATCATCTCAAGTCATCTTGTGGATGACTTCTAACAGCACACAAACCGCGGACCAATAACAGTATTATAACATAACTTCGGTTACTGAATATGGAATTAGAGAGTTGGGAGTGTATAGTGGTATGTATGTATATGGCCTGATTGGCCCGCATACCTGGGCCTGAGTCCCCGGCCGCGGTCGCAGCGCTCCACCACGAACAGCATCCAGCAGCGCGCGAACTGGATGATGGCGCGCGCCACGCACGCCGCCCACGCGCGCTCCTCCTCGCTCACGCCGCTTACGCTGCTCACGCCGCCCGCGTTCGCTCTCATTTCCACCTCCTCAGCCTCGTCGGGAACTTCGCCTGAGAGCAAGAGCTCGATGCTGCCTTGTGTCTGTCAATACAAGTATATCAAAAATTAGCTCTAAGATAGCTAGAATGGAGCAAAAGTTAAAATATAGTCATAAACTTAATAAAAAAAGTGTATGTAACTACAAATTTACAATTCAGACAAAAACATTTAGTGAACCGTTACTAAAACAACTTTTTTTTAGTTCATTACATTCTCATGCATCCAAATTCAATTCTATCCAGCCGCATCACTTGGAGTCCTTCAACATTTGAAATTTATTATTTTGATTGATATTCCTGACACAAATGCAGTGAATTTTCGACAAATCTTGCATATACCATCCATTTGAGCCCTACTCATCAAAATTATCATCTCCTCACCGGATTATCACCAAAGTTGTGTATATTATCGAAGAGCCTCTCGTCGAAGACGCTGTTCTCGTATTCGTCGACGATGCTGTCGCTCCTGAGGAAGCGGTTCTTGCGCGGCGGCGGCAGCGGCGGCGGCGGCGAGCTCACCGAGCTCAGCGAGCGCCGCGGCGCCGCGCCCGCCGAGGGGGACTCCGCCGCGAAACGGTGCAGCTCTTTGTGGATCTGGAGGGAGTAGCGGGAAGGTTACTAGAAGATAAGCTTGGTTTTGTGGGTAAAAAGCATAGTCAACCTCTTTTAAAAATTTATATTGCTTCATATATTTATGACTAAGCCACCACTGATAAAACGCGAAGGGACACATATTAGAATCTGATATCGCCAACCCGCACTGAGCTAGCGTGGTGGTTACTTAAACTCTATATTGTAAAGGACCTGTACCCAGCAGTAGAACATCTATAAGCTGGTATTATAAACATTCACAAAATACCATAGACATTATAGAAGAAATATACTATAATACAACTCAAACAGACATTTAACATTCTTTAGAACACAAGTGCAATATAACAAGCATTAATAAAAGCAAGCATAAACATGCAACTGTACATACCCTTAGCGTGCCGAGCCAGCAAATCAAAGGAAAGGCGAAAAGCGGTAGAATTGCTGCACTCTATAGCAAACTTTGAGGATAAGACTCCGCGAATTGAAAACTCCGATGGTAAAGATACTTAAAACCTCGATTTTAAACTAGCTGAGTAAAAACAAACGTAAATTAACAATGAGGTTACCAAATCCAAAATATCACTTAAACAAATCAGACACGTGTTTGTGCGACAAGAACAACGATTTAGATTCTCCATTATAAAGTCGTTTACATTTTTAAGTTGAGCAAATGGAGTTAAGATTGTGCTTTAGACACAGTCAGAAGACCGTTGTTACAATGTACCTAACTAATTGTAAAGTCCCAATGGAATTAACACAACACTTTATTTGAGGTTCGAGATCAGACAAAAGAGGAAAACCGATGAAAGTTATGAATAATGAATTGAATATGTCAAAAAAAGTGATCCCAAGCATAAATTCGTCCAATTTCTTGCAGATCACGTGTAAGTCAAATCTCTTCGGAACTACTGAACCCAGACGGTTGATACCAACACGTCATTTTTTCAAGTCACATATCTTTAGAAAGAAAATTAGCTCAAATCACTCAACATCAAAACACACTGCAAACATCGCAAAGGCACTTACCAAACAATTCAAAAACTTCGTTGAATTGATAAACAAGTCCTAACAAGTGAAGGATCTTTCAGTAAAAAGTATTAAGAGATGAAGAACCATCTAGAAACATTAATCACACCTAGAGGAAGCAAAAAAAGCCCACATCTACCAACCAATGACGTCAAACGCCTAGAGCTCCTATAAAGCGACACACCCTGCCCCCTGGCCTCCCGTCCCTACCATGGGGTTGACGGACTCGTGGATGACCATGGTCTCGGGCCTCCGCCGCCGCTCCACAACAGGCGCCCTCACCGGCTGCAGCGAGATGGGCCGCCTTCGCAGCGACAACTCCTCAATCGGCGCGGTTACGTGCACGTACTTGTATATCTCTTTGTGCAGCTGTGGACAAGTCGTGCGAGTGCATGCGGTTAGCTTGTGGAGTGTTTGGTGAGTTCCTTCAGAATAAAAAGCAGCTTAACTTTAAGATAGCTCGTGGTTAGAAACTTGTTGAGAAATGTTGAGTGAGTTACTCATTAGTGATAAATAAATATGTTTTGAAGATAAGACTTCTTAAAATTAAATTGCTTTCGAGAATACGGACTAACATGATTTGATTGCCACGACTAGACAATTGGAAGTGTTACATCGATTTTGCAAATAATGTTGAGAAAACTATGTGCATAAGCATAGGCAGGGTATAGTTATACATCGATCGTGCGAGTGTAATGCAGCATGCTGGCAAACAGATTAGTGCTACTGTTAGAAGCTAAATTATAAAATTGAAGCTTAAAGTAAGTCAGTTTAGCACAGATAGCAAGGATTAATTTCCTTAATTATGTACCAGTAGGGTTTAATAAATACAAAAATCAAATATGTATTAGCTCTGAGTAAAAATTATTCAGTTAAGGGCCGATTTTTCAATCGCCAGATAACTTTTATTCGACGAATATGTTTGACGTTTCGACAGCTTTTGTATAGAAAATATGTCAAACGGCCATATTTATTGCTCAGATAAAAGTTATCTAGTGATTGAAAAATCGGCCCTAAACCGAGTAACTTTTACTCAGGGCTATATTTGATTTTATGTCTAAACTTATAACTTAGAATATTCATATATTTTCGATGACGTAACATTTTTGTAATCGACAACATCTTTCACTAGCATATGTTATTTTATTTGCTTGGGTAAGTAGTTTCTTCTAACCCCTTCTCTCTCTGAGTGTGTGTGTTTGAGTGTGTTACCTCGAAGCCTAGCTTAAACATCTGCAGCAGCAGCTCCCGCACGCGCGTGACGACCACCTCGCCCAGGTCCCGCACCTGCTCCTCCGGGCTGCTGGGGAAGGCGCGGCTGCGCTCCAGGATGAACGTGATGTGCCAGTAGATGAAGTCGCGGATCGACATCAGACTTTTCTGTTCACGATAGATATAGTCTTAGTAACTGTAGTAGTGGTGGTTGATTTGACAGGAATAGATATGGTAGTGTATGTTTTGTTTTCAATATGTACCATACGTCGAAATTCATTTTAAATATCGATCTTGCAAAAACAGGGTTTTTAAAAGAGCCTTAGAGAAAGTAACTAATAAAAGTAATAAGACCATTTTTCGTATAAATTAGATTTCAATTGATTAATTTCCAGGATATTATTGAAAACATGCCGTTTCTTTTTTCAAATATCTTATTGTAGAAGAAAGTATTGACAAGTCAACTATAATCAACGTCCTGTACCACCTTCCGTCACATATTCCATGAACCATCTTCAGGGATATAAGTTCGTGTAGCCTGGCCCCGGCGCAACCTAGCACGGTATGCAGAGTACTCACAAAGATGTCCCCCCTCTGCGCGAGGTAGGCGGGCGGCTCTGCGCGCGCGAGGCGTGCGGCCAGCGCGCGCGCCCACTGCGCGGCGTGCAGCGCGGCGTCGCGCGTGCCCGCGTACACGCTCTGCGCGTTGCGGCACACCGCGTAGATGGAGTGCCTGCACACACAATATATATATATTATACTAACTTTTCACCCGCGTCGAGGTCAATTATATCGCGTTTCCAAGAGAAATCTTCAAAAGTCCGGGATAAAAACTATCCTATGTTCTTTCTCAAGATCAACTCTATCTCTGTACCAAATTTCATTAAAATCAGTTCAGTGGTTTAGAAGTGAAAGCGTAACAGACAGACAGAATTACTTTCGTATTTATAATATTAGTAATGAAGTAGGGATTAAGTCCAACTTATATGACAACAGGCCTCGAGCTGCGCTGCTGTGAGGCAACTATGTCACAGAAGAGGTATTTAGTGTAATTAGTCCACCCCACTAGCGTGGCGCCACTGCAGTGCTTCCGTAACAAATCAATACAAAAATTGGCATGTAGTGCTTATGACCATGTCGTCACTAGTCGACGAAAACGAACGAATGCGCGTATACCTACGAAGCAACCGACTGTTTTCGACGAGCCATTTAATGTAATCTAGGATAAGAAAAATGAAGAGGTGCTTGTTCCAATATAATTCTACAGATATAACTGTTATTCCTACTGTTTCCTTAATGATTGAAACACGAGTACAAAGTTATCTCTTACTTGTCAGGATCAATTGGTTTCTTTTTGACGACACTCTTGATTTCAGTCTCGTATTGCTGCAGCAGCCTGTCCAGTTGATTGCACGTGATTTTTCTAAAACATAAATACTTAAGTTAAATATCTGCGATAGACTTTAATACAAATTGTGTTAAGCATCAACAATCCAAAAAGGTGCTAAACTATTATGGATGTAAAAGTAATGTTAATTGGATTATTATTAAATGATGCAACGGTTTACTCTGCCTACGCGGGCTGACTCGTCAGCCCATGATTAAGGACTCTGGTTTGGTCCGAAACAAACCGTCAATCCCGATAAACACGAGTAAGTAAACCGTTGCTTTATATAACAATAAATCACTCTCATGATAGTTACTATAAATATGTATGTATGTAATATTGAATGTATGTAATAGTTACGAGAATGTGAGCGGCGCGAGTACGGCGGCGCACTTGATCCTCTTGGCGAGCTGCGCCGTGAAGGCCCACTCCGCCTGCAGCCGCGGCCGGGGCATGTGCTCCGTCTCGGACATGGTCGTCAGGTACGACAGGTATTGCTGCACACACCATTACATTGTATTAATTACATGGAACTTTGCCAAAAGTCACAATCAAAATTTTTGGTCTAGGGTTGTTTTCCCTCACCTTAGTTATGTTGGTTTTACATAAAAATACAGTTTGTGAGAAAATTCTTGTTCCATCTTCAAAAGGATGTACATGTAAGTGATTTGCCAGATATGCTACAATAGATGTTGAACAACATTTTGTTCTCATATAAAATCAAAATATTTTTCTTTAGTACAGCATTAACGACAAATATTAACATTATCAATTTTGAGAATTTTCCTAAACCCTTTTTGTCACTGACAACCGAGGGCTCAAAACACTCGTTTGCGTTAATCCTCAAAAACAATGAAGTAGGTAGTTTCCCAGTGTGACAGCCGCATACCTTGAGCAGGTTCCGCACGGTGTTGTCGAAGGTGTTGGTGAGCAGCAGCAGGTCGCGCGCGGCGGGCCCGGCCGGCCGCGCCATGAGCGCCGCGCGCACGTTCAGCGCGAACTGCGCGCGCATCTCCGACGAGATGTCCAGGCCCTCGCGCAGCTCGTGGATCAGCTGCCGGGAACAGGTAGTGTCATTGCTCGCGTATGTATTTTTTTTCAGTATTTTTGGAACTGAAGTGAGTACTACCCCAAAATACTTGAAATAGTATTAGCAAACTAAAATCGACCTGGCTAGCTTTTAGATCAGGAAGATCTAAAATGATACTCAACGAAAGGAAAAGCAAAATTAAAATACAATTTCAATATTTCTAACCTTTTTGTTACTACATACGAGTATATTAGTCTTTAGAGGGAGAAACAGTCTTACAAAAATACGCGTTTACAGACGAATATTTCCTCTACAATTAACAGCATTATCCAAATCATTTTAAAACATGAAGTTTCAAACATTCTCATTACAATTTTTATATACCAGCACGTACCTGCTTGACGGTAAGGCAGGAGGGATGTTCAGGCGTGGCCTCCAACCTGAAGGACAGGTAGTCGTGCACAGCCTCCATACAGGTGGCGGAGAGCAGCAGGAAGTGAGAGCGGTAGGACGGCAGGCGCATCGCGATGCACTCCTCAGACCAGCAGCCGTAACTACAGGCAGAGATATAGTACTGAATGAGTGAGTACGGAGTGAAAGGAGATGAAGAATACCTGGATTGTTTGTTAGAAGGAATAATATGCCATAATACAAAGCGAGTATTTGTTTACTTTGATTTTTATATAGTGAATGCTCGTTCTGTGAAGCGTTACGTTACGCCCATGATACTGGTTGAATCATATTTGTCGAAAAGGGTAAAAAATGTTACCCTATTTATCCAGTTGAATTCTACAGATGATATATGTAAGTAATGTCAATTACCTCCGAAGCTACGGTAGCACGGTCATAAATTTTATAGGTTTATAGTTATAAATCTAAAAATTACGATAGCTAAGAATAAAATAATTCAAACATAATTGAGACCCAATCCTTAAGACGTATAATGGAGCGTATAATAATCTACCAGAACATCCGACTTACCGTTTCAGTTCATAAGTCTTCATCTCCTCTTCGTCTTGTATAAACTCAGGTCTTAGGTCATCCTTGGAGTCTTCGAACACCTCTTCAGGGTCCTCATCTAATGATTCCGTAGGTAAGCTCTATGGGCAAAGTAATTATCATGATTCAGTAATAGTTTACAAAGTTGTTCCCGCCTACCAAGATTGCGTACCGCGATTCTATTGCCGCAAAAATAAGCGAGGGGGTCTGACATAATAATTTGTTGCGTTCTTACTGAATATGATTGGATAGATCAAAAACACAAGGCTGTTATTTGTACATCTTTGACAGTCTTTACGGATAGTCAGTCTGAACAACCAGTCTATCTAAGGGGAATCGTGTTGCCCCTCAACTGGGTTGAGGAGGTCAGATAGGCAGTCGCTCCTTGTTAAACACAGGCACTTAGCTGAATCCGGTTCAAAAGCCGACCTCAACATAGTTTGGAAAAGGCTGGGACGATAAGTACGAGTTCCTAAATCATCGATACGGGTATTTGTTCAATGATGTATTTATATCAATTAAAATAGGTGTTACATAAGAGTATATTTTAACAGTGGGATAGTTTACCTCTGGCTTTTCCAGCGTCATGTAGACTTTGTCGAGCAGGTTCATGCGCATCTTGTGTATGAACATCATGCAGCGGCGCACGCCCTGAGTCTTCAGGATCTCACGGTGGTGCTCTCTACAGGGAGAAGGAGTATGTATAATCAATTTATACAAGAGTACATAAAACACAAATGGAAAAAAAAGCCGCGGAAGCCCTAAAACGGCGGAAATATAATAACCTTGTTGGTAATTATATTTTTGAGCCGTTTGGGGTCGAAACGTTCGGGACATGGGGACCAGGTGCACGAGTTCTTATAAAGAACTCGCAAAGCGTTTGGTCGACTCTACACGTGATCAGAAGGCTGGTCTATATTTTGCCCAAAGAATTAGCATTGCCATACAACGTGGCAATGCAGCCAGCCTTCTGGGCACGTTTCCCGACTTTGGCAGGGATGAGGATATCTTTTTTGACGCTTTGTAAATAATGCATATTTTTCTTTTTATATTATATAGCTTTCAAAATGTAAATATTAGTTTAGTTTAGTTCCTAGATACTACTAATTTTAGATGATTAAGAAGGTTAAACATACAATGAGATTATTTCTTGTATTTAAATAAAGTTTACCTAAGAAAAAAAAAAAAAAAACACAAATGCATACATGTACAATAATTAAAAACACTTTGTTCAGATTTTTTTTGGCTGGACGTGCAATGAAGCAATGACAAGCAATGAAGTTGATTCGAACCTCTTGTTTGTTTTTTTTTGGACATTTTTTAAAATATTGTTGATTCAGTCAAATGCGAGGCGCATATGGCCAGAAATCGCAAAAGATGTCTGGATGAGAACGGGAAGCCTTTGTCCAGCAATAAGATCTAAAACAGGCTGTAGTTTTAGCAATAATAAGCAATGAAGTCAGTTCAACTCTTGTTTTTGGCGTAGATAATTGGATTGTCGAAATATCACCTTATTATTTAGCAAAAATATAATTGTATCGGTACCTGAAGAGCGAGACCTCGCACTTGTCGAGCAGGCGCATGTGCGTGAAGTCGTCGAGCGGGCCCAGCTGGAAGGCACCCACGGCCAGCGCGGGCCCCCACACGGCGGACGCGCCGCTCTCGCTGGACACGTACCCGCTCTCGTGCGACGCGTGCGGGTCCTGCGCGCCCCACTGCGCGGGCGGCGACGCCGGCGGCATGCCGTTACAGCATAGCTCTGACCGAACGGAGGAAAACCGCTTATCAACTACTACTATTTTGATAGCACGGATAACCGAGTAGTAAGGTGCACCATAGGGTACCACCATGTGCAACGTGTCGATGCCTCGGTCCTCATGTTTTACAAGCGTTTGTGTGATTCACGAACGCTTGTTTTGAGGCCAAATAGCCTGCGCGTTAAATTCCTGAGTACTCAGGAGAGTGCTTAATAAAAGAAACCAGGCGCGGAAAGGAATTATAACCGTATCAAATCGAGTGATGTAGTTTGCATTGTATGAAACTTCTAAGAACGTACACTTATTGAAATTTTAACATAGCCTTAATTCAGTAGCGTTCAATATTATCCTGGATAAATACCTACTACATTGTAAAGAGAGAAATTTGCATTTTTTGAACTGAGACAGTGCTTTACATGACGTGCTTCAAACAGCTGTGAAAAATTGGTAAGTGCGGTATTGTTGAGAAGCAAATACACTATTATATATTTTCTCTTTATTAAGGCTGTGGCGATTACTTACTGACGTCAACAACACCTGATCCAGAGTTAGTCAAAACAAACATAAACAGCAAGTTAATAACATTACACACATGCATTTAGTAAATCCTTAGTTGTTATTACAGATGCGTCGAGTAACACTTTTGCCGAGTAACGAGTATCGAGTTTTACTCGGCTCAATTTTTTTTCAACCGAGTACTCGGCCGAGTAACTCGTTTTAATCAAAAGGCGCGTAAACAAGTGCAAACAGGTTTGCGCCGGTCAAGAAGTCGGCTCGCGTTAAAAGAGGAATAGGCTGTTACCAGAACGGGCAGAGAGCCTTGTGCTCCTGCATCATAACTTACCTTTGTTAAATTTTCAATATTAATTATTTTTATTACTGTTCTCATATATTTGTCTCTTTACCGTCACATTACTTTTTTATCACATTGTAACATTAATGTTCTCGTAATTTTGTCTCATTACTCCTAAATCCCTCATTCTCTACTAATATTATAAATGCGAAAGTAACTCTGTCTGTCTGTCTGTTACGCTTTCACGTCTAAACCACTGAACTGATTTTAATGAAATTTGGTACAAAGATAGAGTTGACCTTGACAAAGAACATAGATATTTGGTGAGTTCTCTTGGAAACGCATTATAACCGACCTCGAAGCGGGCGAAGCCGCGGGCAAAAAGCTAGTCATTAACATAATTTTGATTTTAGTAATTCAGATTTTGAAAGATTTCCTAAATTACTAATAATTATTTTTTGATTCACAATTGTTTTCATTATATCTACCAAAATATATTGCTTTTCTTAAACAAAGTTATTTGATAACGAGTAAGGAGTAGGTATCTCCTTACTCGTTATCAAATAACCGAGTTATTCGGCCGAGTTCGAGTATCAAAAAATCCGCCGAGTACGCAGAGTACCGAGTATCAAACGAGTACTCGGCCCATCTCTAGTTGTTATTAAGAAATTAGAAGAAAACACAACGACGATTACCTGCCTATTTGATCTAATCTCTAAGCAAAAGTTATAAGAATCTAATTTTGAATAACAGTAGTAGTAGATTAATAATAATTATTTATGTTACAACACAGTTTACTTACGTTGATTTCTCCGGGATTCATCGTCTGATTCCGACTCGGAAGACGGCTGCGTCAGCTCATTATTAAGGACTCCTAAAGAGTCTGAAACGATTCGGACGACGCCGAGAAGAAAGAAAAAGAAATCATATAATAATGGGCGGAGAGAGAGGAGCTTGCGGGAGGGGGTAAAGGGGGATGTCGTAGGGACCCTTTACCCGGCATTTAGATGAAAAGGTACTGAAAAACACCAAAGATATTTCCTCATATAAGGAAGGAATATTCATGGACCATGCTTGCCCTTTACGATTTGAAATTTTATGTGAATTGTATGATCTCCCCAACCAGGTAACCAGTTTTCCACACGATGTTACCCTTCACCGATCGAATGTGAGAAGAAAGACATAAAAGATCATTCTCATATAGAGTTCGAACCTCCACGCCCACAAACCAGATAATTGATAGCTCTACTAAGCCACTATGACATGACCCGAGAAATCCAAGCATAAACAATGTGATAACATAAATACCTACACCATCCCTTGAAAGGGAAATCGATTGCCCCAACGTATGCGTACATTTGCATCGGATGATCTCATGAATTATGACATCCCATGTGATACTGAATAAGTTATGATAATGAATTACATAAACTGTCTACTTCCTAAAAATGGAGCGCAAAGATGAACCTAATTTTGAGGGGTGTAGATATGTTTTTTGTTTATCCCTTAGTGGCAAACTTAACGTGTACACACAAATGTTCACTCACCAGATTCATGTAGACTCTCGCTATATTCTTTGTCCTCTCCGTCCTGGCCGTCTTTGACCTCATGACACTCGTGCTTGACCTCATTGGTCTCGTCTTTGACCTCATTACTCCCGTCCGTGACATCTTGACATTCGTCCTTGACATCTTGACACTCGTCCTTGACCTCTCGACATTCATCTTTGCAGGAGTCTGCAGACTGTGCGCTGCAGTCGCTATTGTTAGAGCCGGAGGGGTTAGCCACGTTGAAGCGCACTTGGCATTGCCGGCTGGGGGTCGACTCGCTGTGGATGAAATGTTAGGTAAAATACGAAATATGTGATGCTAATACATTTATCAAGATAAAATGTGAGTGTATGCTTGTTAGCTCCATACTATATAGATTGCTAAAAACGTAGGTAATTTTGTAACCATGGTTAGAACCGCGTGGCAATTAGTCGGGTAATAAACTCAATAAAATACTATATGTTGATAAAAGCAGCGTTAACTGTTACTGCTAAGCCTATAAAATTTTATCGTTACATACATTTATAGCATTATATTGTGTTTACTGCGCCGTGATTGTAGCTGTGATATCGTTGATGGCGCTCTATCGCGCTGCCGGGCGGTCAACGTGTTTAGGCATCCACGGATTTATTACATGCCAATGCGATATGACAACAGCTTCGTAAGATCTGCTTCACCGCAATGTATAAATACCCTAAAAGATAATCGTGTATCGCTTCTTTTTTAAATAAATAAAAGCTTGTAAAAAAGAGAGCTTTTAACGTGTCTGTCTGTATGTATGTCAGTGGCATTTTAATGGCCTCCCGAATAGATTGAGCGACTTCAATTTTGTTTTATATTTTAGGTTAATTATGTACAATTATTTTCAGATATATTTGTTTAATCATTGCAGTCATTTAATAGTTGTGAGGGGGGGGGGGCGTGAAAGTTTTGCAGTCGAGGCTGTTTTACTAATGTTATTGGCAGTAAGTGCGCTCACCCGCTGAGCAGGCTGTCGACGGAGGTCCGGTGCGGCGGCGCGCGGCGCTGCGCCTTGCGCCTGATGCTGCGGAACATGCGGCGCAGCGCCGCCAGCTTCATGCGCAGCGGGAGCGCCGTGTTGTACCACAGGCACATGGCCTGAGGGGACGCACAACATTAGGATTCAGGAAACTTTGTCAGAGGAATGTAAGTATGAAGTCTAAAGCAGAGGCACCATAGCCCCGGATATCACGGGCAAATCTGTATCTCGCACCGTCAGACACGGGCAGTGAGCGGAAACGCATACGCGTCTGCTTCGGTCCGTCACCATCTGCGCATCTTCGGAATTCACCTCAACATACGACTGATTGCGAAGGACCGAGGATAACGAGTCCGCTTTATAAGATATAATTTACAGCCGAGTGGTTGAGGTCACCACGACAAAACTACTGTGCGTGTCGTGTCGCGGGTTCGATCCCCGCATAGGATAAGTATTTGTGTGATCCACAAATGCTTGTTCTGAGTCTGGGTGTCATTGTGCTTGTGAATTGAATGTATGTAAAACCCTCCGCCACACAAGGATTAAAATCCTTAGTGCGGGAGTCGTTATTAAAAAAAAAACTTTTTTTACATATATTTATAACCGAGAATTTTATTCACATAAAATCACTCAAACCTAGTACGATAGGAAACGCATACCTTAATCCTATTATTAAAGTGTTGCGTGGCGATCTGCGGATGCTCGATGGTCATGTTCCGGCTGGAGGGGTAGAGCGACACCGCGTTGTAGAAGGAATCCAGCAGCAGCCCCACCTCGTGCATGGCGTTGCCCACCGCGTCCGAGCACAGCTGGCAGTCGAACACCAGGCAGCCGTACATCTGCTCCGCTGCGACAAACATACTCCGAAACTTAATTATATTATATTTTGTATGGCTCATAAAACATTTAATAAAGTCCCTAGAGAATACATCACCTTTTCCGATATTTTGTTTAAAAATGAACTGAAAGAAAATGCTATGTAAAAAAGGGTATTATAATGTTAATGAGTTCTTGATGGATATTAAAAAAAATGTAATAATAATAAGTAGTACAGAAACTGTTAAATAGAAAAAATAAAATTTATACATTTATAGTAAATAAGATCAATATTTCAAAATGAGTCTGCAATATAATGCCGTGCGATCATTCTAAAGCATAGCAATTTATGTCATATTTCTGTAACAGAACGGTTGAATGTCGATTAAAAAGTAAAATCCCTTGCCATGCCGTCCCGGTCTGCGTAGGCCCGTAAACTACCAAGGTCATGAACCAAGAGTTTAAAGCCTTCAATTCGATTGTTAAAGTGACGTGCAAAAATGTAGTGATCCAATGTTGTAATTAGCAATTTCGGCCTAATTGGTAATATTACTTGAAGTCAGACCGATGGCGCAAACAGTGTTACCGTGCGTTCTGTAAAACAAGGTGAATAGACATATTTTTGGGGTGGGGGGACAAAATAATAATAAATAATAAATGCGACCAACATCACATATTTACATTGTTCTGAACCCAAAGTAAGTTGCTAAAGCACTTGTGTTATGGAATTCAGATACAACGAAGGTACCACAAACACCCAGACCCGAGACAATCTAGAAATATGAATTTTACATTGACCCGACCGGGGATCGAACCCGGGACCTCAGAGCTAGCGACACCTTGAAACCGGTGCGTACGCCACTCGACCACGAAAATTTAGATATAGACAAGATTCTAAATTTAGATATAGAAAACATTCACAAGCATTTCATAAAATAATTGAAGCATTTTTATGTATGCAATATTACACACGCACTTGCAAACGCATGCGAACCCCTAAAAACACTGTTTTTTATTCACCGCTTGAAACTCTATTCCCCTATTTTACCATGTTAACTTAATCAATCTGCCTAGTCTGTTCCAAATACCGGGACAGTCTGGCACCCTTCCTGTCAGACTGACATTAACTACTCAGTATGCATGTTGGGAAGTGTGTCATGTTATGTACATCATACTTAGATATTTACCTTCATCAATATCTTTGTCAGATCCATCTGCAGATAGATTGTAAGCTCTCCGACACGGGTTTTTATTTACAAATCTGAAAAAAGAATGAGGTAAGGGTTAATTTTATTTACGGTTTTTTTCAGATGTTTCTTGTCTTACTGCAGAGTTTTAACACAACAAGACAAATGATGCGAATTATAAAATAAACCGTTACCTTGTACCTTGTTTTTTTTTTTTTGCTGTAGCAGTAATCGAAATACATCGTCATGTCGTGTTCATTATATACGCGCTAGTGATAGACGGGCAGACAGCGGAGACATAGTAAAAGGGTTCTGTTTTTCCCGTTTGGGTATGGAACCTTAAGAAATATACAAGTTGCGTCAACTAACTTGTACTCGAGCACGTTCTGTATGATCTTGGGCACGATGTTCCGCTGCGCGCAGAGGAAGGCGTCCTGCTGCGCCAGCGTGCGGCCCGCCAGCTTGGCCTGCAGCTCCAGCCAGATCAGGTCCTTCAGCTCGTTCTGCCACACCTGCTCCTCCCGGCTTATCTGCAGTGGGGCAAGTTACTAGATATTTATGGGTTTCTAATTAACGTTTCATTTAATCCTACTAATATTATTTATAAACGCGAAAGTTTGGATGGATGGATGGATCTATGGATGTTTGTTCCTCTTTCACGCAAAATCACTGACCGGATTTAGACAAAACTTAGTCCACGGATAGTTAACACATGGGATTCGTGATTATCATATAGGATAGCTTCATCCCAATTGTATGTACCAACAGCTAGTATTTTTTATTAATGAGGATTTGCTAGGACATTTTTGAGACTGTAATTTAGAATACCTTAAGCCACCTTTTTCATATGAAACTCCACTCCACTTTCATAATTTCTCTGATACACAAACACTTTCTAATTGCTCACTACAACTAAACAATAATGCAACTCACAGCTCGTTTACAGCCCTTCTCAATGTTCCCCATATTGATGAGCAGGCTGAAGGTCTTGTGGAAGTTGACGCGGGAAGGGGGCAGCTCCTCCTCCCCCTCGCGCCAGAGCCGCGACTCCGTGTCCTGCGCCGACACCTTCTCGGGACATATCGACTCGCGGTTCTTCGGCCGGGAGGTTAAGCACATGAAGCGGTTGCATGATTCCACCTAAGGAGTTATAAAAGAATGATTAAGAAGGGGTAAGTCGAATCAATGAAAAAGAGTAACCATGGGGTTTCTTACTCGTTCTTCTCCATGAGAATCTACCTTCCGAAAGAGCCGACCGACTGACACTATTTCGCAACTTGTATATGTGTGTCTAATTGAAATAAAGAATTTGACTTTGAATGTGTTTTTCTATTCCTATTAGGGCTTTAAAGGTGTTTAAGAAATGTTAAATTACAGATCTAGAGACTATAGTATTTATTAAGTAAACCTACTTCGCATGAGTTACTTAGTTATCACTATAAGATTTTATCCACGTTAAGCACCGAATCTTTTAAACCAGACTTAATAATTACTTCAATTGTTGTTACTTCACGATTGGTTTACCTTGTAATCTTGTAAAAAAATAACTCATACACTACGTCATTAAACACAGAGGCTGCAGTTTATAATTAAAAGCCGGTACACACACTACAAGTATTCCAGTTGATATACAAACCGTTCTACTCACTAAGGTGGGTACGGCCGGCGGGTTGGGCGACGGCAGCGAGTCGGAGCGCACGTCCTGGCCCAGGTCCTGCTTGCTGTCGCGGGCGCGGCTGCGGAGCAGCTTCAGGCTGCTGCGCTTCTTCATGCGGTCTGGTACTGGGGGATAGAGGAAAATAGAAGAATAATTATATAGAAAATCGTTTTAAAGATCATGATTGGACTTCTTTAGGTTTAAAGTAACAACTTAATATTTCTTAATCACTTTTATGTCATTTGCTTATCGCCTCAAAACAAAACCAAATATAAGTCCTGACTAAGTTATTTAGTTATTAAGAGCTAAGAAACATAACAGTATTTAAACAGTGTCTTAACAAGATTATTACACTGTTAATAACAAGTCTCTATACATAGAGTGCCAAATTTAAATGTAGGCACACAGTAAATCTTGCAAGCTATTCAGTGTGCAGTGACAACAACAAAACAATAGGTGAAAGACCTTTGCCGTACAGTGGGTTTGTTGAACAAATTAATAAAACTACATACAGGACGGCTGGTCCTGCGCAGAGAAGTCCACTGTGTCCCATTTTTCTTTGATCACCCGCTGGATACCCGGCGAGTCTAGGTGACTCCTGAAAAAACAGAAAAAAAGACAATTTTATCATATAATACAATATAATAATTACAGTTCTAAGTTTTTAACGGCAGATGCCATAGTTTCCCATAGTATATGAAAGGAATGATTACAATTAAGATAATAATACCAATAGCCGAAATTAGTTTTTTCACCACAAACTACAATAATTTTGGGCCGTGCTCGGCTTTGAAAAGGACTGGGTCTCTTCCCATGAAGTTATCCCGTGACAGACGAGAGATACAAATTAATAATAAATAAAAGTATAAAAAAATGCCTTATGAAAGAACGAGATAGATACTTGTTTTGTTGCATTCTTTAGAAACCACAAAGTACGTAATAAGAATGCTGTTATCACTGACTTTATTGGTTACTTAAAAGATAATAAAAATCGTTGAATCAAATCGGCGTCTATATATAAAATAAGATTGCTTTTACTTTTATTGAAAAATCTATCAAGTAGAATTAAAGTTAATTGTAATTATAGAATAATACTTTCTGAGGGAAAATATTGTCAATGACAATAATTATATAAGACATCTAGTTTGTAAGACTAACCCAACAAAATACCAACGTTATACTAGACTTGCAAAGGTCTAAATCTATACTCAATATTCGTGACCCAAATAATAAAGCACATGGGTAACTAAACTAATTATCTCAAAATTAAAACCCTGAAAATATCGATTGGAATAATTAAAAATACTACAGTATCTATCAAAGATACGATGTTAATTTCCACAACTCGAAACACGCGTTGTCAAGGCAACTGCTCTGATAATTACCTACTTAATAATAACTTACATTTTCTTTTACAGTATTTTCAAATCAAACTTATACACTTCACTTGTACAATTTACAACTATAACAACATTTATTCACCGATTATTGTCACTATAATTTTAAATAAGATTGAAATCTTACATCTTATAAATGTTTGTAATACTAGACGTGTTGTCGGCATGAGCGTGGCAAGTGTACTGGGTTGACCTCGCCAGTGCCGGCCACACGCCGAAACTTGACCTATTGATAATTTATTCGAATCGTTGTTGATATTCTCAAGATTGTTTGTTTTTGTCTTTAGAGCTTGTTTCATTCAAAATAGGATTTAAGGTACCAGGTTTCGAAGTACAACTAAATTTATTGGGATACACTTTTACGCTGTAACTGCTTTTGTTTACTAAAAGAAAAAACTATTACTCAACAAAATACGGTCAAGTGAGAGTCGGAGTCTCAACACCGAGTACTTCCGTATAAAAAAGCTAAAGATAAAAAAAAATATATTGTAGAGTTAAGTTAGGTTACCTCAAATCTTATGTCGATGGTCAACAATTTTTTGGCGAATGCCGGATGGACAAACGGACCATCAGCGGAGTCTTAGTAATAGGCTTTTTTTACCCTTTGGGTATAGAGCCGTAGCACTGCTAAAGCTATCTTGCAGTTCTGGAAAAGAGAGTCGAAACTCATCACGCTGTGTATAGCGTTGTCATGCACACTAGTACTTTTTTCTTGGATATTTTTTGGAAACATCTTTACTGTGTAATTAACAGGCAGCTGTTAGTGATAAAAATAACATACGTAGGTACCTAAAATGTTTTCTTTTCAAGTCCTCCGTTTCCTAAACTGATAAACATCTGTAAATACGAAGAAATGGCTATCGGCTATCACAGCGGACATCAAGTAAGGAAAATGACGATTCAGCGATAACATTGCTTAGCGCCATCTTTTGGATATTTCTCAAAGCTTTTTCTTAATTGTTTATAGATGATAAGCAAAAAGATTTCAAGGTTATATTTTTGGAGGTCCACAGGTTACGACACATAAGGAAAACTGTATAGAAGAAATAGAAAATTAAAGCTGATTCAAACAATCTCGAAATCTTCTAAAACGTGTCCTGTATAATATTATATGATTTATCGACACAGAATCGATTCCATATCTAATAAGCGTTTCAGTGATAAATTCTGATAACATTCACTATAATCCTAATACAGTAATAAAATAACTATAATGAAATATGGAAACGACATCTACACGTAAACGTGTTAGTATTCACACTTATGTAATGCGACACACGACAGTAGTTATAAGGTCCTACCACACCCTCTTAGAGTGATACTGGTGGATAAAGTGAAAGCGTGACAGAGCTTTACATTTCATATGGCCATCTCTTTTACACAACGGTCAATATTATTACTTTTGGATGTTGTGGTATGGTCCAAATACGGCGAATAGCTGAGCTCAAGTAGGTATTGTCATAGGAATTGTCAGTCAATAGACCTGGTTCCGTAAGTCTTAAAATGTTTGTTTCCTTTGAATAATCTGCAAAGGAAATAAACTATTTAAAATTAGAGTTTACTACTCGGGTATAGTTGTCCTAATATACGAGAAACATTGAAAATACTTAAAAAAAAAATTGGGATTCTAGCCAAGAAAAAGCGAAAAATCTTGAAATCTACAGAGCACTACATATTTTACGGGAGGATTATCGGTTTGCTCGATTAGCCTACAGAGAAATGTCCAAGGTTTCGCCTACGCACCACCCACCCGTACATCTACAAAATTAAACAAATCGGAAAATTAAAAAATAACCAAAGCTGTCCTTGAATATTAGTGAAACGAAAGCAGAAGAAAAAATCATATCGTAATCAGTCATACACAGAAGACAGTTTCATAAGGTATTCGTATCGTTACCTCTTGATAATAGTCACAAGTTTTTCAATCATTTTCTTACCCAACAATTTACATGTTTGTGCAATATTTGCAATTTGAAGGTCGTTGACCAGGAGCTAGTAAGACCTGCTGTAAAGAACAAACATATAAGTTCTTACGTCTTTAGAGCTGTATTTGTCTGTTGCTATCAATAATTAGGCATACCGGCTTCCAGAGAGTTTTTACCGTGCCCATGTAATCTTCAAAATCCATGAGATTTATATTTTGAGCCAATAATTCGTTGGGTATCGCAGTCTTCACGGACATGGACGTCCCTCAGTGTACTTTTGACGTTCTAAAAATTCTAGTGAGTAGAATAATTAGGTATATAAATGATCAGATAGTCTAAGCCGCAATTAATCAAAGCCAGGTTTTTAGGACGTAACTACCATTTCTCAGACCGGAGACAAGTGTAAGCAGTTCTAAACTCGTTTACGAGAGGAGACATGACCGGGATGGTTCAACTAGGTGCAAGACCGAAGTCAATAATGATTGGGGTCTACCCAACTTGTTACATTCTTATTCGGGCTCCAAGCCGAATCGCTAGTTCAAAGGCCTTCATAACTCATGAACATGAGTAAACCATCCGATTATATGATAAATGTGAATCCGACTTATGATAGGTATCCTATTATTCAATTCATCATAAAGTTATTTAAAGAAATTCTTATCATTACAATAATAACATCGGATATGAAACATCCGGGAAAAGCTTTCAACTTTATTTTGAATTATTTTTATTTGCTTATGCACTATCAGGTGTAATCCGATCAATGATTCATTAATATTGGCCTACATACTCCCCGAGCCTCGCTTGTGAGTCAGCACTCTAAATTCTGCTATCATACTGTTTATCATCAGTCTCACTCTGCGATAACCTGCAATGCTTTAGAAGTGTGGAAAACAATACGTTTTATCTAGCCATTATGCGATGAAAGTCTGATATTTGTTACAGCATGCATCACAGGTATTGCGTGAGGCTTTACTGAGACCTGATCAACCTGACGGGGATGGTTTTATCTGGCTTTTCATATCTTTGCGACACGCGTCATGGAGGATCAAACTGCACAGACGGATATTTTACAAAAGCAGTGTTAAACGAAGGCACAGTGCAGGCGAAAAAACCGTCTGCCTAAACCGGTCGACTTCAGTGTAATTCACATGATCACCTTCGCATATTTTGCATGAGAACTTATTTTTGTATAAATATTCTCCGCAAAGCTTCGTCATATCTGAACTGCACCTGTAGTACTTTTACTTTACGATGTTTCTGTCTTCGAAGTTCTAGCTTGGTTCTGCTGACCTGATACATCAACGAGACCGTACCGTTGATGACCACGCATTGCTTGAAGATACCAAGTGGCGGTGGGTTTTGATATCGCAAATCGTGGGCATCATGCGCATGATGAAACTGAGCGAAGTCACTTGGCGCCAGGTTAGTGCGTCACAATGCGTGGCGTAATGATTGGGCACTACCGCATTCAGCAACGTCATCAAGCACATGTACTTTTTAATCATGTGTTCATTTACAATTTAGTATCTGAGGATGTTGTTACAACTATATTAGCCTAATTTCCTATTTATACAGTCAGATAACTAGCCTCTAACCTTTAGCCTTTAGTTGTTTTCAGTGTTTCAACTATTTTCACGATCATTCCATTCTGAAAATCGTGACCAAGCAGAGCTGTTCCATGTACTCACTGATTGTATAGATCAATCATCAATTAACATCGGTTCAACAACATGGTACCGCGAAATTACTGAATCATGACTAATTATACTGAACATACCCATTCATCCACATTTAGGTTAGACGGGTAATAATCAATGTGGGCTGTACCAGATACAAGCTGATAGCAGTATTATTTAACAAGTGATTATCCTTGCGCGTGATCAATGAAATACAGAACAAGACAGAAAAACCAAGCCCTAGTCACTAATTATCACAAACTAGCTTTTCGCCCGCGGCTTCGCCTGCGCCGAGGTCGGTTATATCGCGTTTCCAAGAGAACTCTTAAAAGTCCAGGACAAAAATTATCCTATGTTCTTTCTCAAGGTCAAATCTATCTCTGTACCAAATTTCATTAAAATCGGTTCAGTGGTTTAGACGTGAAAGCGTGACAGACAGACAGAGTTACTTTCGCATTTACAATATTAGTAAGGATTTCATAAATCGCATAAGCATACATTACGGGCTAGGAAATAATGGCGTGTAATACTAAAGAGACTCCCGTCTTCCACTTCAGACTCGCGTCAAACATCCATTGACCGAAGAGCGTGCAGTGAACTGTGTCTTATGTCGTGTTTCATTCTACCTTAAATGCATTGAAACAAGAACTGCAATAGAAGTTGTAAAATAAGCCCGGAACATATGCATGAAATTATAAATTTCAAGCAGAATTTTCCGATTTCTGGAAATTTCCAGGAAATCTAACACGTGTTGTTTGCGTGGCTAATATAAATAACGAAATAAACACGGGGCGAAATGCCTTAAAGAAATAGCTTGTGAGGCAACCTCTCAAAGGACTTGAATATCAATGAAAAAATAAACTAATATTGAAAACAACGCCATCTCTGAACACACCGCCAAACCTCTAACTAAAACTTCGTATCATCGCGAAAACGTTTTGTTTATCAAACAAACAGCCATAACTGTTACATTGTTAATCAGTATCCCAGTGCATCCAACCGTACCTACATGACACACTAATACGGACAACATTCCAAATGGTCCATAATATTTCATAACAATCACATAAAATTACCGAAACCCATTAAAAATATGTAAGAGAAGTTTTCTACCTCTCATTGTCTCCCTTCGCCACTTGCAATGTCCTGCACCACGGCATCAGCTGGCATGCACGCCGACACACAGAATGTATTCGAAGTAAATAGAAGCTGTTGGCGACGCTATCTATATCGCTACGATCGTACGTAGAGAGACGTAGTGTAGCGATATCTTATCACACCACGATACTGTTTAATAATATATAACGTTGTTGCTTAGACTTTTATGCTGAAAGTTATTATCTAAACAAACAAGCGCCTTTCAATTGTAATTTGGTAACGAATTATTTGTATTCCATTGTTTTATTTGAATAGTAAAGAGAGTAAATAAATATTTTCAGAAGCGAAGTTACATTTGTTTGATAAGTCTGAATTTAAAACTGTCAGACATTGAAGGCCGCAGCAATGAAATTTCAAGTAGAGAAGCAATTAATTTGAGTCTGATGAAATTCGAAGTAATGCGCATTTTTTTTTAATGAGACCTAGATTTCTGCCCTGGAATATTGAATTGGGATAGGATACATTATCGATATTATCTCCATTTAGGACAGTGAGATTACACCCGTGCTTACTGAAAAGACCAGTTCCATGGCTCGCTTGCATGGTACATGCTTCAGTTACATCGACCAGCGACAGAGTAATGGACTCCTAAATTTTGGGAATAAAAATGTCTACGCTAACGTCCAGGATGCATTTTGAGGCATTAGTCATCACGATCAAATATCTGATACTACATAAAAACTAGGAAGACAAACATTACAAAGTCTAAAAACAATTAACATAACAATCGTTCGACGACACATTAATAAAAACATTTGGTCAAGGCCTCAAACAGACGTACATTAGACACTTATCGTGCGAATATATTTACAAATCGCCGACGAGAACTGCGAACTGCGTCTGTTTTACTTTGATAAACGCGCGCATTCAGAAATGTGTGGGTTATCTTTTCTGTATAAATAGGGAGTTTCTCCCATTATTTCGGATAGGAAATCATCAAATGACTCCTCTCACTTTGGGTTGAGCAAAATGGAGAGTCAGATTTTTATTGACTACACACCTATTAACTACTTAACCGTAAAATTTAATTGGGCATGCTGTGTTAGCCTGTTAGTAATTGTTGCACATAAAATTTACCTGTACTTATATAAATGTCAATGTAATGTGTAAACAATTGTTGGCTAACTTTAATAAATAAATAAATGTTCTTTCCCATAACCCATTCGGACATCCCGGTGGCTTGGAAGAGTCTTATTGCAGCAGTAACATCTAAAAGCCTACTACTTTGCTATCAATTAGTATAGTAGCCATCCCATTTAAAACATTAGATGACGATAAAAAACATCGATATATAAGTATACATTCTCAATCGGAATAAAGGATCATGAGGCTTGCAACTACATTTTAACTCATAAAACTGTTGTTTGTAGAAGCGAGACACCAAACTACAGGTCGTAGAGCGGCATCTCTTTTTAACAACAGCAAAAGTGTTACTATAGAACTTGGTGGAAGTTCATACCTGACGTATTGTTCAGATACATTGCGAGACCAGTAAAGATGACCTTTAGAGAACAAAGCTACGCGCCCGGCGTAGATGCCAATGTCTATGGGTGGGGGTCAACAAAGCACTACAGGGCCGTATGTAAATCTCTTTAAATATTACCATTTTCTGACATGTATGGACTCACCGTCTGCCCCTCTCCTTGTCCCGGATCCTGGAGCGCGGCGGCGTGGTGCCGAGCAGGTCCGCCTCGGAGCCGTCCCCGCTGTCCGCCAGCAGGTATTTCGACGAGTGACGCGGATTGCGGAACACCACATCCTTGGCGTCGCTGGAATTACAATAATGCATATTTTAATACTACTGGCAAACAAATGGCCCGAAAATTTTGGGTAGGCTTAGAGGGGAAAGTTTCGTAATGATTGTGTTCTACGGTGTGTTTGTTACTTTTCAATAAAAGAAAAGCAAGGTGACTAGAAGCTTAGCCGAAGGTTTCAAAACGCTGGTTCGATGCTTTGTACTAAGACAAGACACAGTTACATGAGATACCTTCCAACACATACCAATTCTGTCAATTTAAGACATCTTAAACAATACATCTAAGACACGTCCCGACGTACAAACTTTGATTACACCTTTGTTAATGAGCCTCTATAAACCTGTATGGCGGAAGTCTCTAATGATGTGAATGGAACAAAATACAGTACAAAGATTGCAGCGAGTACATCTAAAAAGTACATAAACCTCCCTAGTCGTATTTCCGAGGCACACAGTCTATACAAATACAAAAACCCATTTATTTGTAATATTAAGAATAGAATACTTATTCTTCGGGTATTTTTGGTAAAAAACATGAATAACTATAACTCGGAGGATGCTTACTAAACACAATATTGCACGCTCCGGTAGACCCTTTGACCCTGTACCAAGTGTATCGACTCCAGTAAGGTCAGCCCTCCACCCCGACCTTGCCAGATGATTATCGCACTATCACGCACTAGGTTATGATACCCCGATAACGATATTTATTAACGCATTACTCGCTTAATACTAGTTAATTACTTATATTATGCGTTTATGTACCTATCTAAAGCCCGTGTTTGTAGACGTTTTATTTTTTATTGACGTTCAATTTATTGAACGGGATAATTCAAATGATTTTACATATTCTTTGCTTTTTTTACATAAAACGACTCACGCATTAAAGAATTTTATCCTTTTATTGCGGTGGGGTTCACAAACGTTCAAGTCACATACATGCACAAGGGCAGCCAGACTCAGGACAAGCACTTTTGGATCACACAAATGTTTATCCTAGGCGGGGATCGAACCCGCGACTGGGTTTGGCGTGATGAACTTAACCACTCAGTCATGACAATATTTGAAGTACGGAATATAAACAAGGATTTAGAAGGAGGTCAGATAGGCAGTCGCTCCTTGTAAAACACTGGTACACAGCTGAATCCGGTTAGACTGGAAGCCGACCCCAACATAGTTGGGAAAAGGCTAGGCCGATGATGATTAATTTAGGTGCATATCTATGAAGTTCTTGGTCTAATCTTGATAACAACATTATAACTAAATTGTATTCAGCAATATTACACATTTACACAAAAACACAGACTTAAGAACTTCTTCCTCTTTATGTCGGTTGATAAGGAAAACATCGCAATGCCATTACATAACACATCTTGATACTTCAAATTATCGCAAAAAAAACTTTGTAAATCGTTAGTAATATGTACTTAAGGAAAAAACTTGATGCCGTGTCTATTATATTATGAGGTCTGTAGTATTACGGTTTTCGGACGCTAGGCGACACTAGCTCCAGATTTGCGAAGACTTTAGTTTTCATGCCATATGACGAATAGTCATTAACATAAATTAAAAGGCCATGCCTACTATCGGTGACAGCATGGTGGCCAAGACAAGGCAAAAGAAGCGTCAGGGTCCAAGATGAATCGATGAAGTAAAGGTCTCGGGTCGAGTCTGGATGAGGCTGGCAGAGGACCGTAGACATAGGCACGAGAAAGGGGTGGCCTGTGCCCAGCAGTGGGAGGAAAAAATCTATAGATGATAATGATGACGGTGAATGCCTACTATACTAGTCTCATTAATCAATATGATGTTGTCTAACTGCACACATTCGCTATAACAAAATAATCATCTCTCAAAATAACTACAAACATTAGTATAATCTGTAAACCCGATCAGATGTTACAAAAATCTAAAAATATATCCAAAAGTTCCCAAAAACACGTGTAACAAATTACTTGGCATTCGTTACAAAGTGAACACTCTCAGTAAATAAAACTGTGTTTATTTATCAACAGCGAGAATGCTGGCGGGGTATTCCGAGTTTTCCAAGTAACGTGTGGGAGACTTTCTATGGCACTAGGTGTACTAGGTCGCCTGGCAACAGTCTCCGAATGACTGAATGACGTGCAAGCTGGAGTGGCGTCGCGGATGCGTCGAGCTGATAAACTATATGGCCAGGATTAAGTTATGCGAGACAAACGTAATGTTTGCCGAAAGATAATGGTGGTAAGTGGATACTGATAGTGGATATTCTATGTCTATGTTATCGCTTCATTGACGAAATAATGTTTTTGTTCTGTCTGTGCTGTTTTTGATTTTTTTTTTAATATTGGATTATCGTAATGGCGTAATTTCTGAGCTCTGGTGAGGTAAACAAACAAACTTATTACACGTTTAATGTATTATTTTTAAGCTAAAAGTTTGAGAAGGAAGAAGAGAAGTAGAACATAATTTTTTGATGTATGCAGGACAAATCAATATTCCTAACAAGAATGACCCACACATGCTAATGACAAACCTGTCCGGATAGACATATGTACAACGACCTGATTTTTGCATGGAATTAGTTATAACTTGTTGTATTGTGACGAAAATCATTTGCTTCAGAACGTAAGACTACAATATTTATTTGGTGTGTAGGATATATCGTGACGAACCCTATCAGTAAGGCTCCGCTGTCTCATGTCTCCATGTTTATCTATATGTCACTACGCAGTATGTCATGAACCCTAACAGTTAAATAGTTGAAAATCACAAATGATAAAGAGGCAACACGCAACAACAAATAAAAATAATATTTGAGGTTTATGTACGTTGGTACACTTGGTACGGTCATAAATGTAATGGATAACTAATTTTCTTTTCAAATTCGGAGTCGAATCTAGAAAACCTGTCCTGAGAAGAACTATCCGAACACCTCAGATCAGCTTCTATTGAAATTCAGACAACAAAAATACGAATAAAATTATATAAACGAATTCGGAGCTATTTTGAATAACTGTTTATCTTATCTTATCTGGTATTTAACGCAGCCGATGTACGAGTATGAAATCTAAGTTAGATAGATACACGGCTAGCCGCTATGCTTCATTCACAAACGATAATATCTACGTATCTACAACTCATACAAACCTGTGCATGCCAAAATGGCGGCTGTCCGCTGACGATGCGAAAACAATAAGTAGTTTTTTTTGTACTCATTATTTCTGACCTTGGTTTTTTCGACGTCAGAGGTTAATGATAGTCGTACGCGAAAACAAAATAATTTCGGTTTATAAATATCATGTCGAGGTATTTTGTGTTTTTAATAGTGTTTACTAATGTAATGATAAACTGTCGGATGATAAACTAAGCGAAAAACCAACGCTCGGGGACGTCTGCCACAATGGTTTTGTTTTCATGCCAGCGTCGCTTTACAATCAATCAGAAGCTCCTCTTATTTAGTTTTATCGAAACGTTTGTTTTACCGAAATTTATATTCTATTAAATAATATTCATAAAACCTACTTCTATGTAAGCAGAATAAAAATCCCCGACCGTAAAAACTTTCATCAAACACGCGACAGACAGACGGTCAGACACGTCGAACTCACAACGCCCCTCTCTTTACATCGGGGAAAATGCAATTATGTGTTTGAGTTATTCACGTACAGCGGGATTTATAATGAAGACGGGATAATGACAATCTTTTCAAGTGGTATTTTATAAAAATACCATAAATAAGGGTTACACGTAAAGGAATAGAAAACATATCAAGACATGGCAGAGTTCACAAGTCTGCTACCATACCTCATAAGACAATTTCTGATCTAGACGGTGAAGGGAGACTATTTAGCGCATTAATTACAATTAAATCAATTTGAAATAAAACGAAAAGCTCTTTGACAGAGAATAGATGTTATGCAAGCTGAAAACACATGCAGCTACAGAATCATTTGTACACAAAACTTAATTATAATAGGTAGGTAAAAATTGACAGACTGGTCAATAATCAATTACTTACTAAAATTGTACCAACTATATCTATATTTGTAAAACGTCCGCGTGTTACTTTGAGACTTGCGTAACCGTGTGTCGGTCATTACGGTAATGAATTAACAATTTGTTCATACAGGCCGACGGTGCGACACACATTAATATAATAACACCAGTTTATTTCTAACGACCGAGGAATTACTTCCGTATGTAATAACGTTTGTTGATGTATTCGAAATTCGGCAAAATAATATAGGGATAATTTTACTTTGGAACCCAACTGGGACTGTGAATTTCTTCTAATGACAAGATAAAATGATAGATAGATAGAATAAATCTTTGAAACCCTAGTTCACATAAATACTTAGACCTTTGTTTAGTCCTAGCTACCGCATCAGGTTAAGTAACCTGTAATGGTAGATTAGTGTGATAATTAAATAAATAAATAAATAAATAAATACTCTTTATTGTACACCATAAGGAAAACCAATTTAGGTCAACACAAACAAATATGATGAGTACAAAAGGCGGTGTTATCGCTAAAAAGCAATCTGTTCCAGACAACCTTTTGATGGAATCGAATTATGGAAGAATTTGAAACAGGGTAGTTAATGTAATGCGTGCTTCTTTGAGTACAGTTGCAGATGGGGATGTGAAGAAGCAAAGGAACATGGTGTTTGACAATGGAGATGCCATTGACTCATGGTGAACAATTCGTAAAAGTGCAAGTATAACAAAACAAATTGGAAGTTTAATTGACGTACTTGGAACTAAGATTCACTCTAAACCATCCAAGTTGGCGCAATTAAAGTGTACCGCAAAAAAAGTTCTAACATCGTTTTAGCTCTTAATACCTTCCTAAAATGTTAATTAAGGATGCAAGGAACTCTATTGACCTTTCTCAGTATTTCATACTACAATAGAAAGCAATCAAAGTTACTATTTAGGCTAATGTAATGGCTTATATACTAACTTGCTAACGCAAGTAAGTCCCAATTCCACTACTTGACTACATACTAAAATAAATGTCCTTTATTGACGATTAAAACAGGTTTACCGACGTCACAAGGCAAAACCAAAATTAATCGTCTCAGCTGACACCAGACGACATATGTCAGTACAGTCAGCAACTTAACTGCATGAGCACGTCTTAATACAGATTTAGATCACTCCTGAATTCAGCCAAATACAACTTAGTTGAATGTGGTAGACCAAGTAGCCAAAGCCTCTAGTCAAGTTACAGTTAGGTCCCAGCTTCAATAGGGATGATGACAAATTTTTTTTGCAGTGTCTGTCTTGTAGTGTTTTGTATAATAATGGATACGTATTTTTTAATTTGACCCGCAAACATAAATTGACCAAATTACAGTGAATGAAACTTACGCGTGACGTCACGATTGAGTATAAATTTTACTCTATCGTTACGTCACAATCCCCCTCTCTTAAACTTTAAAGCAGTAAAACTTTGTCAATTCTAGTTTTTCTGAAAAAGGAAAAAATACGTGTCTCATACTTTTCAATTATCTAACTGAGGGACTAATGAGATTTTTTTGTTTTTATACCCAGTCATCATCCCTATTTATGTGTGTGATGGATTCGATCCCCGCGTGGGACAAGCGTGTGTGTGATCCACGAAAGTTTGTTCTGAGACTGGATGTCTTTGTGACTTTCGTTTGTGAAACCTCCCGCGATACGAGGATTAAATTCCTTAGTGTGGGAGTCGTCGCTAAGCTATAACCGCATAAGTGATTCGATCACAGGTTAAGCTATGCTTGACGCGGTTGGTCCGTACATGGGTGACCATCTTTGTCATAGCGAGTTCCTCCGTGTTTCGAAAGGCACGTTAAATTGTGGGTCCCGGCTGTTATTCCTGCATCTTTGACAGTCGTACAGGTAGTCAGAAGCTTGAAAAGTCTGACAGCAAGTCTAACCAAGGATTGTCGTGTTGCCCAAGTAACTGGGTTGAGGAGGTCAGATAGGTAGTAGCTCCTTGTAAAACACTGGTACTTAGCTGAAACCGGTTGGACTGGTAGACGTCCCCAAAATAGTTGGAAAAAGGCTAGGCCGATGAGTGTTGGAGTCGTTAAGCGTATTGAAGTGACAATGTATCGTGAAATTCCATCAAAAATGTCTTTTTAAATCAAAAAGCCCGTTAATTTTCTGGATGCTTAGAATTTGACAGTTAAATTGCTGGACACCAATTACAATTCACCAAATTACACCAAGTACATATTATACATATAAGTAAGTAAATCTACGTTTGTTTACCGAGTATCGTTGCTGACCATTCGTACGTCATTATACATTTAATATGCCCCTCACAGCAGCGGAAGCTCGACCGATTGGACACAGGGTGTTCCCCGGCGACACGACCACATAAGTACAGATTTTATACTCCTCTTGTAAGTCCCCTTTAATTTGGATTGGAAAGTTTTTAAGCTTTTGTTGAACTGGTTTGTTAATATGTATTTTTTTAAGCTACGTTTTTTAATATCTGACTGTTTTAGCTACTTATACCTATTAAAATTCTAAAACCGAAGAGTTCGCTACTTAAATTGTTTGAATACGTTAATTACAGCCTCTACTGGTTTGATTGACTTCGTATAACATTTGGTTTAATTTCGATAAACCAAGGTGCTTCCCGGCTTCACCACTACCAGCCCCGTTTCATCAACTTAATAAAATCTATATGTCCCTTCTTATTTCATCAATTTTGATTCTGCTTGATTCTCTGAAAATGATTTTATGCCGAAAGTTCAAAGTGCAATTATTAATATGACGAAATTACAGTCAATAATTATAAAAGCAATCACTTATAATAACAGTAAGAATTCATGGCTTAATTAATTTATCAATTAAGTAACTCCGGATTACTAATCATTGAACAACAAAACAGGTCAGTATTTAACATTTTTATCAATTTTAATTTGACTATAATAAAATTTATTAATGTATCTACTAATAAAAACTAAAGTACCTTAATACTAAAATTAACCCTGGCTTGTTTATTGATAGGCTTTTTATCGGACAGAATCGAGGGCTTTTTTCGAAATGGGATTATACGACTCCCGCACTAAGGAATTTAGTCCAAGCACTCAAGTCACATGCACAAAGACACCCTGACTTCTTCGAACAGTAGCATGTTTTGGTACTACCTTCGCTTACTACGCTAATTATCGATACTTATTCGCTCAATTTTGCTTTGTTTCGATAGCAGTATTTCAGGACTGACTCGAGAATCGAATAAAGACTTCATTTCCACCACCGCAATATTTAAGGAGGTGATGCTAGACTCTTTGAATAATTTGTAAGTACAAACCTATAAATTGTTGTTTTCTTATGCAACTAATCATTAACATTGTTAATTTGTCATAACAGTCTGCTAGGACGTTTTATGAACATTTTATGACTCAAAACAATACTACCCAATACTACCTATTCATTAAATTCTGTCATATTTATCACTGAAGAACTATTTTGTCTTCTATGGAATAACTTGTTTTGTCTTAAATATGGGTGTCCTTTCAACATAAAAAAAACATAGGTACTACAACAAGAGGGATATGGAACAATCAATGCACTTAAACCACAAATGATGTATGGAATAACTACAATGTTGTGCATTATTGCACAAAAGAAACAGGATATAATATAAAATTAAACAGTAATGATGAAACAGCAGTGCAACCTTCAAAACATCAAAAATTTTAGGAAACTTAAAACATGACAATTCCATTAAGATTAGATTCCAGTGACATTTCTGTGAAATGAGCATCATCATGATGTACATCTAAAAACGGGAAGTTTCGAGAAGAAGTAATAAAAAACTTGTTACAACTTGTACTTATGGCAATGCCAGGGAGAATTGCATTAACAAAAGGTGGCCTAACTGGCCTATGCCCACAGTGGGTCATTTAAGGCTGATGATGATGGAATCAAGAAGAAAGAGCCTCACAAGATCTTGAATGAAAACTCTGATATTGTTCAGGCCAATTTGATAGCTGCTGCTACAAAACCTAATATGTGTTTAAAACCATTATTGTTAACAAGCGATATGCATAATAATATCTTCTACAGATGCAAAAAATATGTTTACTGGAGGATAGAAATATTTGTGACAAGCAGCAGCAAGTTACCTGAATGCTGTAACAAACTGTGAACTTGTCATAACATGTTCCCCGGGTGTAGTTAGATTTGGAAATTGGTTATAAGTAGAAGTAAGGTAAGTCAAATAATATATATACAAATTACACGCATTTATAAGCTCTCATAACACTTCAGAACACTTACTACAGGAGTTCCCAGACTTGGTGTAGGTTAGGCCATTTAAAATAAATAAAGTTTTTTTTTACTTTTAGGTTTCCTGACATTTAAAAGACTTACCTGATTAGCTAAAAATAAGGAAGTGTAATCCACACAACTTGCTTAAAATGTTTATATAAATTTTGCTATTTGGGAAATTTTAGGTTTTTTTGATTAAACATTAAAGCCATGATTTAGCAACATTTAATCTAATGATAAAAAATTAGGCATTACACAAACATTTATCTTATTAAAAAAATGTGCATTTTAAATTGTGCCTAAGTGACAGTGCAAATAAAAACTTTTCCAAACTCACAACATTATAAAAAAA
Organism: Trichoplusia ni; assembly: GCF_003590095.1. NCBI lineage: Eukaryota > Metazoa > Arthropoda > Insecta > Lepidoptera > Noctuidae > Trichoplusia > Trichoplusia ni. Next base: position 8,137 of record NW_020800488.1, on the reverse strand, counting down.
TCCAAAAATAAACTTCATAGAATTTATCTTCTGCGAGCGCACGTCAACACACTCTGTTTGCATTCATTTGATATATAAGTAATGTGAATCACACGAGTAGGTAATAACGTGATAACAGTGATTGGCATGCCATGATAACTTAATCTGTGGTTTACAAGCATTCATGTCCGTGAAATATAGTGCGCAATGTTAAGTGCTATTACAATGAACAATTAATTATGTTAACAGCCATTTAATGAACACATTCTCTGTGTAATTTGAAACTGAATGCATAATTAAAATTTTGAGTAAGCAGGAACATTATGAAAAAAAAATGTTGATGAAACTTGGAGTGAGAAATATTACCAAACTAATGTTAAGGTTCCTTTAATTTCTTTTAGTCATTCTGGTGTAGTTTCTGGGTAAACATCCAAATGTATGAATGAGTACAGAACAGTATTATATTTCAAAACTCTATCCGTTGATCCATAAGCTGAGACCACACTAGCTAAGTATTGAGTTCAACACATACAATTATTATAAGAAATCATTATCATATTATCAGAGATAGTGTAACAATTTGTAAGCAATAATCTAAAGAATGTATAATATCTTTAACTTCAGCATGAAGATATGTTACAACATGTTTGTAGAGTTAATTATACACAAATACTAATTAACTTAGTATAACTTTGAACAGATTAGCATAGATCCTTATTTGTATAGCAGTCTTGCATATATCAATGATTTTCCGATAGCCATATGGTATTATAGGAAAACAAATAATATCTTATAGATGGATATCAGATCAGTATCAAAATATAATCTTAGTTTTTTTTTACTTGTAGACAAAGCCCTACCACTTTTTTTTAACGTGGAAGTGTGGAAAAGAGAGGGCACAACTTTCAATAGAAAATGTGTGTTTATTTACGGAGGCACTAGTTTTTCTAAAGAGTATTGTGTTGCCCAGTTAACTGGGTTGAAATCAGATAGGCATTTGCTCATTGTGGTGTTTATAAATGGCATAACAAGGGTCATCTCTTTTTTTTCATTGAAAGTCTATACTAATGTCAGTAAATTAAGTCTTCTGAGCATGAAGTTCTCCAGCCTGAACTTCTCTTTCTTGGCTTTATGTTCTGAAATGATTTGCAGGTTTTAATACCAGGCTAATTCAATATTGAAACTTATTGTCTAAATATTGAGAAATGTTTTATTTTGCAGACTACTACATTAATCCTTGACTTGCCCTTTACAAGAAACCCATACTACTGCAATATTATATACTATAAGATACTACAGAGTGGTAATCCTATACTTACCTATTACACCTACCTCTTTAAATACAATACGAAAATTATTTTGTATTTAGAACTTCTAGCTTCACGTTTTTCAGATTTTTAATCTACTACAAAAGGTTCCAGTTAATCCTTTGTAAGTTATCAAGCATTATAAGGAACGAAGTCCAAAACAACACCAGTTTCTTACCACTATCTCTATAGTTGAAAGCAATAACGACGCAAAAACAGTTAATAATTAAATTATCACTTACAAATCATCATCGGAACTCCCCGATTCGTAGTTGATCGGGAAACCGACGCTCTGCTTCCAGTCCTTGTTCACCGTATCACCCATTTTTAAAAAACAAGAAGCCTTTATTTTTGTCTTAAATCTGCTAAACCTTTACCGCGACATAGTCGCAAAATCACGTCACAATGCACTGTTAATCACCCACAGAATTTGCACAACACAACCTAGATACATATTTTACAGTCAATAGCATTTTTAGACATTTATACGTGAAAAGGAAACCGGTATTTGAATAAAAAATTATAGAGCGATACCCGTAACACCACGTCTTATCACGCGACTGACACTTGACATTGCCGTGTTGACCAAACTGTCATTACGGTTGATAACGTCAGTTTAAAATTTGACAATTGTACGCTAGAGCTGCTCCAAATTGATCGAAACAGTACCATCGACAACCAAAACGTCGTGTCAATAAGATGTCGCTATTTATTTATGGGAGACGAATAAAGGCTATCTGTAGAGTGTAAGTCTTCAGTGCTCAAGAAGATATTTTAATTTGTGAGCTCTTGGGACAGCACAGCCTTCTCAATTGTTTACAATAAGATACCAAAACCAATAATAGACTTAAATGATAAATTATTCGTAAAAAGGCTCAAAGTGTTCATAGATAGTAAATGTTACTATATTGTTAATTAGTTTTAAGTAATAATAATGTAACTATACTATTACTTGAGGTATTGTCCTGTAATGATAGAACAGTTGTAAGTGGTTAAAGTAAATAAATAAATGTAGCAAAGTATCAAATGACTACAACATTCTAATGATATCTATTGATTATTGGGAATATATTGTTCACGGAACTTTACAACAAAAAAATAAAATAAGTAAAAATGTTTATTATCATTAGCTTAAAGTAAATAATCAGTAATTGCATTGGTTATGAAAATAGTAGCAAATTTTGCGACGACGACGCTCAAAAAATCACCAAGTAAATACCTGCCTACAAAGTTCGAAATTCTGCTTCTCAAGATATTATTATATCAGTAAAAAAATAAATGGAGATAGAATCTTGAAAATGAAAGTTTGGATGCAACGGGTGATAACAAAATAAAATTCATGGCAAAAGTTAGGCGTGATGGTTGCAAGAGTACTGGGAATATTAATTTTAAGCCTACAATATCAAGTATACATAAATAAAACAAATTATTTGATTAAAATAGTCATGATGTAAATAAATATATCTAATTTAATACTTCACAACATGTAATAACATTATTAATTCTTCTTTCAAATGTTCCATCCTTTAATAATTCTTGCTGTATTTTTGTCCCCTTCAGTCTTATTAGTATCATCCAGTGAAGTATAGAGGCCAGATATATCCAGGCTGGTCGCTCTTATATCCTGGTAGCCAGGGCCAGTATTGCCGAGGTCGAGTTAATTCATCCGGCACCTGACATCTATCACAGTTCTTGTAGACTCTGAGAGCTGCCATCATCATTATTGGTAAAAATACAAGCATCCTTAGCCAAAACTTCTGGAAAACACAAAAAAATGGGGTAAGAATTGAGCAGATAAAAATTAAGACATATTTTTGGGTTACCTACTTACTGAGATCTGGATAGTTTCGATTCTCTTCATTTCTAATTCCTTCTTTGTTTCCTTGAAATAAAACGATGCTCGTTTTGTGATGTACCTGCAATTTAATAAAAGTCAAATTCTGGTCGTGGTAAACTACTTCATTGATATAACCTACTACATCAAGGAAAACAGGTTTAAAATCAAATCGTTACCGATAAAAATGACATAGCAATTTGCGGCACATACTGATCATAGCTAGCGTATAGTGTGAGGCGCTAACGATGTAGCGTCTTACTGAAAGATGCTTTATAGTGGTGTAGGTAATTATAAAAGACCTACTAATATTTAAAGAAGGTCAGCTTCTACTGTTGTAGGGAGTAATCTAAAAAACTACTGAACTGATTTTGATATATTTTATAAAAAGAAAGCCATGTTATTTGTCAGTGACACAAACCCACAATATACAACCCAATGGTTACCTATTTAGAATTTTAGAATTTTTTCGATATAAACTTAAAATGTCAGCTAAAATGACTTACTTTTTCAAGCACCACTCGGTAGTGCAGCGTAGGCAAGCTGTGCAAGCATTTTGTACATTACTGGTGTTATACTTGTTATATAAAGCGACGCATTGTTTCAAGTGTTCAACGCCGATGTCGGTTCACAAAGGCTTGAGTCTTACTTAATCATTGAACAAAACGTGGGGTTTGTCGATTAACTGGATTTAGGTATTTAGCTAATTCCCAGGGCTAAATAATAGAGTATAATGAAAATACCACTTTCTAGACATAGCTAACTCATGAAGCTAAATATCACAATATTGGTAAGCTGGGAATGTTTGTAGCTATTAAAGTCTAGTGTTATGACCAGTAGGTGCGATTCCCCACACGCACTGTCTTTTCGACTTAATGTGCGTTTCACAAAGCAATTTAAACTTATGAAAACGGTGAATAGGGCGTCCTGAGGAAACCAGCTTGTCTGAGAATGTTTCAAGGGTGTGTTTAACACTTCAGAGTTCTTACGGGATGATAAGCATAACTAACTGACTTAAACTCTTAATGATTAGAGACACTCGCCATAATATATCATAAGCGTCCTGCCTTTATACATATTATCACATATTATGTTCAAATGTTTAGAAAATGACAAAAGTGAGTAGGTAGTACACGAAAGCAAATGAGACAGTTAGTCCTTAAAAGTTTTATTTAATAATCATGTTTCAATTAAAATGTACAGTAACAAAAACATACAAAAACAATATCATCTATCATTCTTCACGTTTCTTTACCTTAACTTTATCCTTTAACTCTGCACTTTCGCCCTTCGTCAGCTCCAGCCAGTCTTTGGCCTTGTCCTTCTTTATCTTCTTCTGGTACACCACATACCCGTCTTTTGTCACGTACGAGACGACAGGGGTGAGAACCTCTCTTCTCTTCTTTGATGGCTTCAAGTTATTTCTCGAGCGGAACTCGACGCTCTCTGAGCATGAATCTTCGCTGGATGAAGAATCCATTTTGATGCGTTTGCGTTTATTCTTTCTCGACTTCTTCCGAGGTTTTTTATCCGCTTTTTTGGAATAGTGAGGCATGACCACCATCGGCAGTCTGCCGCCATTCATAGGCAGATGCATCGGTGGTGGCATCGGCGGGGGCATCCCCGGCAGGCGCGGCATATGCGGCATCATGGGCGGCATCATGTTAGCCATCTGCATCATCTGGGCGCCGTTGGGCATCGGCATACCAGGTGGCATGCCGGGCGGCATACCAGGTGGCATGCCGGGTGGCATGCCTGGCGGTCCTCCTGGCATCTGCATCATGGGCATGGATTGCATCTGCGGCTGTCCTTGATGGTAGAATGGGAACGGGGGAGGCGGCGCATACTGGGAAGTTATTGCTGCTATTAGATGCAGGAATAGCGAGAGAACAAAAACGTGGAGCATCATCTGGAAATATTAAAATTAAAATGTAATGGTTGACAAATATACCTCCATTTACAATTTAAAGCTAATTGCTGTATTATTGAATAAAGCTTGCTCAATCAGTCTTTTTGAATAAAGCTTACTTGTAATATTAAACACACATACCTTAATAAGCTGCTACATTATCAACAGAGAAACAGTTATACGCTTCAAATATGGTAGTCGATTGTAAAGAAATTCGATTTTTTAGGCAATAAATAGTGCTACCATAACGTTACCGCACAATGGTTTGCTGAAAAACTTTCAAACAATATTACATAACATACAATACGCCAATAAAGTACCCTCTCTAACCGGGTAAGAAAAGAGGCAGATGCATTAAGAAACCTGAACACTTAATAATTGTAAGTTAATAATTTGAGAAACCATGAGGGACATTATTGCTTTAGTTTGTTTACTATTTTAATGTTTGTGTAAAATGTTTACTTTGTTCAACCCAAGAAAACCCCAATTCAATAATATCTTATTGAGAGTTTTTAAAGGACACGTCTCTATGGAAACATCTTTTATCATCCCTTATTCTCTTCCTTTAGAAAATCATCTTTTTAATGTGTCTGTGATTGGTTAAGGTCCATATGAATCCTTTGTGTAGATCTAACTATACGGATCTGTGACGTTACTACTAAAGGACTATCTTTTTTCCACCTTTATCCTAAACATGATTTTACTGACTTTGAGTTTGTCGGGTTATTTCATTGTCTTCTCAGTTCAACAATGATAACGGACTATTATGACCGCACCAGTTCTGTTGTAAACAAAGAAAGCAAAAACAATGTACTGCAAATGGAAATTGAATAATCATGTTTTCTGTTAGAGACGTGTTAAAATCAATGGCAATGCATAAGAGCTATTGTGAAGGAATTACGCAAACGTCAGCTTTCTCATGCTATAGGTTCACGATTCTATTGTTTTTGTAGCCAACACCTGTTTTCGACAGGTTTACAAAAGGCCCTGCACCACTGCTAGGGACACATTGACACCCCGAATGTGAACAAGGCAGCTCCGACCGATGGACTTGAGCACGTTACTCTCGTACGTACTGTATTCATTGAAGTTCAATTTATTTATATTCTATATTCCTAATTATTTTAATTAAATGTTATTTCTTTGTTTCAGATCGAAATGAAGACATTAATACATCGTTGGCTATTACTTTTAGGATTATCGTTAACATGGGCAAAAGAAGCTGATCTACCATTATGTCCTACGAATCTTCAGTATTTTCCCCAAAATCTGCCCATGCATTGCAGAATGCCAGGAAACTCGGACTCAAATCAAAACCCAGGCCAATACCCCGGAATGCAGCAACCGTTTGGCACGATGCCACCGTACTACCAAAGTCCACCACCAAATAAGCAACCCAATCCTATTCCGATTCCAATACCACCTTTCCCAGGAATGCCAGGCCAGATGCCAATGCCTCCAGGCATGGGAGGTCCCATGGGCCCACCCATGCCAGTGTTGCCACCCGTGGGGGGACCTATGCCTATGCCAATGCCTATGGTAGGCGGGCCCTCACATAAGCTACCAGTAATAGTCATGCCATTTTATTCGCCAGACCATTCATTTAAAAGGCCGCCAACTGAATCGCCACATAAAAAGGATAAACCGAAGACAAAGAAAAAGAAGAAGAAAAAGAAATCTCATGATTCCGACGACGACGACGAAAGCTCTGATGACGACTCGTCTGGAGATTCATCTGACCGCGGACACGGACATGGTCACGGTTCTGATGAAACACGGCTGGTGGCAAGGTCATAAAAAGTCAGGCAAACGGAGACCAACAAGAAGGTTTAATAGACATCATAAGTCCAAAAGTCACAAATCGGACAAAAAGAAAGATTTACTAACTCCAATTCTGCAGTATGTAACTAAAGACGGCTATGTGATATTTGAAAAGCAGATATCTAACAATGAAGCGAAGGACTGGTTAGGACCCAAAAATGATATGAGAGTTGAGGAAGAGGTAAAGAATGAAGACAATAACGTTTTAGAAGTTGTTCAGAAAAGTGTAGAGGAAACCACCAAGACTGAGGTAAGAGAGAAAGAGAGGGAAAGGGAGAGGGAGAAGGACAGGGAGAGGGAGAAAGACAGGGAGAGGGAGAAGGACAGGGAGAGGGATAAAGAGAGGGAGAGAGGAAGGGAAAGAGAAAGGGAAAAAGAGAGGGAGAGGGACAAAGTGAGGGAGTGGGAGAAAGAGAAGGAGATGGACGTGATGAAAGCCGAGAGTAAAGAGAAAAGTGCCGAAGAAGAAACAGAAGATAAATTAACGAATAACCAACCTGTACAAAAGGGGCACGTCAGGAAACACCGGCAAAGAAGAATTGGTAACTTAATAAGCCAGCCAGGACTCGATCCCTAGATGATATTTATAAATGTATTGTAATTAATATATTAAATTTTGTAATGCATTGAATTTTTTATATTTTTTTTACTATAAGATATTATTTAAAAATAAATAAATCAATTTCATAATTCTTTTTGTATATTTTAATGTTGTTGGGTAACAAACCAACCATGACCCAAAAAATTTAGGTAAAGCTAAAAATGTTTGACGAGGCTTTATTCTGTTTCGTATGACATGACATGGAATAACTAGCCGTTATATCCGCAACTTCTTCTGCGTATAACATAGATTTAACAAGTTTTGCTCGTTTTACCCCTTATAACCATATTTTGTAAAAATATATTTCTCGGCTTTCACGATCTTCAGTGAAGATCCTTCATAAAGAATTTAATTCATATGACTTAAAAAACGTCAAGTTTTCATAATAAGTTGCAAGCTCAGAGTTACTTTTCGAATTTCCTACCTTAATGTTCCAAAAAGTCACAAAAGGAACGAGATAACAACAGCTTTCTGATAGTAGCTATGGTAACAATCTTTGGTTATTGCTCGCCAATAGTAAATTACGTGCGCGATCTAGTTTTCTTTGCAATTTAAAGCTGATCCATATCTGGTAAAAATAGTCTATGTCCTACCCTAGGCTCAGGAATATCTGTCTTTCTTCACTTTTAAATAGAGTAAATAGTGTGTCTAACGACGAGCCAGCGACTTGGTTCTAGTGTAAAAGT
>NW_020800487.1:0-14311 GCF_003590095.1 Trichoplusia ni | reverse complement strand
TGTTAGGACTTTTGGAATAAAATGCAGATGCAGAGTTAACACACAATGGATTTTTATTTAGATGAAGTTTTACAAACGCCCGACGTCCACCATGACCGATTGCAGAGAGAGAGTTGCCAGTGTAACAAAACAAAAAAACATCTATATATCAAACATAAGTGTTGCCTCACATAATAGGTTGCTACAGCATATTTAACACACCCCCTCAACACTTAATTTTTGATTGATTAACCTGCTTAAACTAATATATCTAACTTTACCTTTATGTCTAGCAACTCTAGCATAACAACATCAAAGATAACTACCCCTTTATAACACAGTGGACACACTTGCCTTAACAACATAATACACATCCAGCCCCTTAACAAAATCAGTAAAAATTAAAACAAATTCAGAAGCAACACTAATAAAATATCACCCCCTTAATGGAAAACTTATTTTAAAATCTTACTTCTAAGTTTTACATACAACTGTCCACCTAATGCTTTAGTAAACATATCTCCAAGATTATCAGAACTACTAACATAGGATAGACTTACACAACCGTCATTAATTTTCTCTATGATAAAATGATATTTTACATCAATATGCTTAAGCCTCTTATTACTGAAATTGTTTTCTGCTATTTTGATTACACTCTGGTTATCCTCATTAATCTTTACTTCCAATTTAAATCCAAAATCTAATAATAAGTTTTTTAACAAGCATGACTCAACTATACCTAAACACAGTGCTACATATTCTGCCTCAGTTGATGACAAAGATACACATAATTGCTTTTTAGTACACCAAGATATTACACAATCAAATACTTTAAATATATATCCTGAAGTAGATTTTCTGTCTTTTGTGTCACCAGCCCAATCAGCATCAACATAACCCTCCAATTTATCATTACCATTACAACCATACACCAATGACAAATCTACTGTACCTTTCACATATCTCAATACACGCTGTAAACATTTTAATAGCAACATACTAAGCACAGTGCTGATATCTACTTAAGAAACCAATCGCTACACACAAAATCAGGCCTTGTAGCATTAGAAGCGTAACAGCAAATTTCCAATTATCTGCCTACATTTCAATTCGATTTCTTTACTTTCAGATTTTTCCCTTCTTAACAATTCAAACTTAAAATTCTGATCAATAGGTATGTTACAAGCTTTGCAATCAGACATCCCATACTTTCTTAATACTTTAACAAATAATCCTTCTGATTTATAACAGTCTTTCCATTTTCTACATCCTGCTCAATGCTAATACCTAAATAGTTACAAGCCATACCTAAATCTTTCATAGCAAAGTTCTTACACAATTTCTCCTTGAACTTTCTGATCTGTATGTCACTATCACTAAAATATAGCAAATCATCTACAAAATTAGCACATAAATGGAATACTCCTTACAACATTTAAAATACAAACATGGATCATTTTTGGATTTTATGAAACCATCACTACACATAAAATCATTAAACTTTCTATTCCAGTACTTAGGACTTTTCTTCAATCCGTATATAGACTTATTTAATTTACCTATTCCTCCATTAGGTAGTTTCATGTACACAGGTTCATCAATGTCACCGTAAAGAAAGGCTCCTGTTACATCCATCTGGTATACTGGAAGTTTCTTTTTTACTGCTACAGCTAACAAAGTACGGAAAGAAGTCAAACTTGCAACGGGGCATAAACTTCTGCACCATCCATATCAGTCTGCTCAAAACCCCTAGCAACTAATCGGGCCTTGTATTGAATTTCTTGGCTTGGATTTTCTTTTATCCTGTACACCCATTTACTGTTTATTACCTTTATTCCCTTTGGCACCATTGCTACTTCACTCCATGTATTATTTTCTTTCAATGTGGTAATTTCTCTGTTCATAGCTTCTATCCAATTTTCTTTGTCTTCACACTCCATGGCTTCCTTAAGGGTACTAGGTTCATTATGCATGCTTATAAAACCAACCTCATAATCATCAAACCAATTGGGTGCTTTTCTAGAGCGTGTTCTTCTACTATCATTTACTTCTTGAATTTCTTCATCCTCTATAATTTCCTCTTCTAGAAATTCCACTTCTTGCATGATATTGTCACTTCCTCACAATCCTCAAATTCTTCATTTTCTTCAGTGTTCGACACAGACTGGTATTCTTCATTGTTCAAGTTTTCTTCTATATCTAAATATATACACTCTTCTTCCTGCTCTGCTTTTTCAGGTTTATCATGTTTCTTCACAAATGTAACATCTCTCACTACTTCCACTGCATTTTTCCTTGGAAAATAGATCCTAAACCCTTTTGTGTACTCTCCGTAACCTACAAAAATACCTTTTTCTCCTTTTGCATCAAATTTCCTCCTTTTTTCTTTTGGTATGTGCACAAAGACTTCACTGCCAAATGTATGTAAACCATTTACATCAAACTTATTCCCTGACCATGACTCGTATGGTGTTTTTCCTTCTTCTTTGCTATGGTAAGTTCTATTTAGAGTGTACACAACTGTGTTAATCGCTTCAGCCCAGAATACTTTGTCCATTCTTTTTGCATGCAACAAAGTTCTTGCTCCTTCAACTAGAGTCCTCATATCTCTTTCAGCTTTCCCATTTTGCTCTGGACAATAAGGTACTGTTGTCTCATGTGTCACTCCATGCTCTGCCAATAAGGTTTTCATTTCTGCATTTACAAATTCTGTCCCATTATCACTGCGAAGTGTACAAACTGGATTATTTAATGTTTTTGCCCTCATAATAAATTCTTTAATCTTTTCAACAGTTTCCGACTTGTAAGTTAAGAAATAAATTGTCCTATAGTTTGAGAAATCATCCTTTAATAAAAGAAAGTACCTTGACCCTCCTATTGACTTTTCTTCTATTGGCCCACACAAATCAGCATGCACCAACTCACCTGTCTTACTTGTAGATCTTCTACTACTATCAAATGGTAATCTATGCTGTTTGCCTTGTACACAAGCTGTACATGTGTCAATTGGTGACTCACTAAAATCAATATTATTTTTCTTTAAAATTCGTTTCACTTCCTTATAATTTTGATGTACTAACCTCTCATGCCATTCACTTAACTCAAGTTTAGCTACATTAGCCGCCAAAGATTCTGACTTAAAGTCCATTACATACAGCTTCGAACATGATTCCTTATTAGCAATAGCACACACTCTATTATCCTTGGAAAATACACACTGATCATTAGTCATACTCACTTGAAAACCATTGCATACCACACTACCTACAGAAAATAAATTAATCTTTAATTTAGGAACATGCAAAACATTGTTTATCGAGCAACTGACATATTCTTCACCATCAAATGCCATTAATTTTATTTTGCCTATACCTAGAGCATTTAGGTGTCGTCCATCACCTATCATCACAACCTTAGGAGTGGATAACCTTTCATATTCACAAAATAATTCCTTCTGATATGTCATATGGTGACTGGCACCGCTGTCTACCAACCATTTTTCATCTATTAAACGATCACTTGCGCTAACTGGCACTTTAGACACAAAAGCATTTTCAGTTTTCTTATTATTTTTAGTAGCTTTACATTTGTCCTTAAAATGACCTGGCTTTTGACAGTTAAAACACACATCTTTAAGCTTACAATCTTTCTTCAAATGACCTGACTTGTTACATAAAAAACATTTATAATTACCTTTGTTTTTACCTTTTTGACCTTTAGAAAACAATGCTACACTTTCGTCTACCTTACTGCTACTCTTATTATTTAGACGTTCCTCTTCAACCAAGAGCCGTGCCGTTAAATTATCAACAGTCTGTTTTTCTTCTGCACATGATTCCCACGCACTAACAAAGTGAGAATACTTCGGTGGAAGTGACATGATGATTTTCGACATAGCCATCCTGTCGGTTACCGCTTCTCCCAGTCGCCTCAAGATCTGCTGCTGTTCCTGCACCTTGGAAATAAAGTCCGCGACACTCATGTCATTTTCAAATTTTAGGGCAAAGAATCGCTGCTGTTGCAGCATCAGTGACGTTTCTCCACTTTTTTCATATATACTGTGCAGCCGGTTCCATACTTCATGCGCTGTTTGACAAGTAATTACTTGATGTAGAACTGGTTCCGCCAATCTTGTCACAATTGCACTCATCGCCTTCAAATCCTTGTCTGCCGACGCCTGCTCGGGCTCCGCTGACGCCTGACCGGGCTTCGCCGACACTTCATCTGGTTTTGTCGCTGCCGCTGCACTGCCATTACTGGGTTTGAGATTCGGATTCGTTACAACCTGGTATAATCCTTGTTCTCTCAAAATCACCGCCATCTGGAATCTCCAGACGCTCCAGTTCTTTGCTCCCTCCAGTCGTATTACGCCGAGCTTTTCCATCTTGATATTTCGTCTCGCAATAACAAAGCAAACCGAGTGACGCCAAAAAATGCCGGCCGCCACCGCGTTCCTTCTTGCTTGTCGACACCCGACCAAGCTCCTTCCAGACGATTAATCCAAAGCCAATCTTCACCTAAATACGTTTACGGGCCTGGGCCCATAACCTGTTAGGACTTTTGGAATAAAATGCAGATGCAGAGTTAACACACAATGGATTTTTATTTAGATGAAGTTTTACAAACGCCCGACGTCCACCATGACCGATTGCAGAGAGAGAGTTGCCAGTGTAACAAAACAAAAAAACATCTATATATCAAACATAAGTGTTGCCTCACATAATAGGTTGCTACAGCATATTTAACAGTAAGTAATATAGAACACCTATGCTCGATCTTTTAATAGGTTCATAGGTTAAGGTCCGGACACGCGTCTGAAAAGGCAACGAAATTTAATATGATGGGATGAGAGTGACCTAAAATACTATATACCGTAAAACGGGGTGAATAGAGGGTTTTTTGGGGTGGATAGAAACAGAGTTTTTATTAAAATTTGGACGTTTAACTAGACAAAACATAAAGATTATACGCAAACTCACAAGTATTTCATAAAGTAAGTGTGTCTAAGCATTTTAATGTAAGAAAATATTCATGTAACCCCCTAAAAAACACTATTCTCTATTCACCCCTTGAAACTCTATTCACCCCGTTTTACCGTACTACATCTTCTTTTTTTCCAGGAATCTCTAGGGGACTGTCTTGAAGAATTGTGGATATCTTACAATTTGATTGAGAAATTAAAAGGGATACACGTCTTGAGAAGTTTGAAGGTTTTATACATGAGTAACAATTTGGTTAAGGAATGGAGTGAGTTTAATAAGTTGCAGGTAGATGTTAATTATGGTATTCTTTTTGGAAAACAAGGCCAATCAAAAGTATTTATTTAGTTTTTGTCAGATAATCATGTTACTATATGCCGAAGTTGTCTATTTAGGTCTTACGAATTTAGAACGCAGCTATAGTTTGACGCCTGTGTGCGTGATAATTATGGCGCCAAACAGAAATGATAGAAAATGGCGCGAATTACGAAATTGAAATGTTTGTCACAAACACTTCAATTTATATAATTTCCACAAACAGTTTGTGGAAATTATATTGATTTTTCCGATTAAAATGGAAGGGAACTTTATTTATTGTTAATATCGATTGTTAACATGACGTCATTAACAAAAACCTATCAAAGACTTTACATTTAAGGTCATCTTAGGGAAGTTCTTAAAAAAAAATACTTGTTTTTCTTTTCAACAACCTTTATTGAACAAAAAGGATCTTAATTCATACCTTTACTTTCTCTGAAACCGTTCATCTCAGGAGCTACCGCACCTCGAAGACCTGCTTTTCGTTGGCAATCCGCTTTACGACGGCTGTGAGTTGGATGCTTGGCGTTCAGAAGCGGCTAGACGACTTCCTAACCTCAAAAAGTTGGATGGAGAAACTGTGTTACGCGAAGATGAACCGCCTTTGACTGTCGCTGATATGCAAGTAAGTAGAAATAAAGACCAAAACACTAATTTTTCTATATTTTTAATTTTCCTTCCATGTTATTAAGATTTATAACTTTTATATTAATTGCAATAATTTATTTCTAAAAAAGGTTTATTATTAAAGTTAATGTCTTAATGAAAGTCCCACTGGGCACGTGCCTCTTCCCTTTGTAGGGGTTCTATGTATATTCTACCCATATGTGTATGTTAAGACATACACATACATAGTAGCTATGGACAAAAAGAGGCTTAGTAAGGTACAATCCCTACTAATATTATAAATGCGAAAGTAACTCTGTCTGAATTGATTTTAATGATATTTGGTACAGAGGTAGAGTTGACCTTGAGAAAGAACATAGGATAGTATTTATTCCGGATTTTTTTAAGAGTTCTCTTGGAAATGCGATATAACCGACCTCGACGCGGGCCGAAGTCGCGGGCGGAAAGCTAGTTTTATTATAATTATGTAAATTTTCGGGGTCGGCCATTTTTTCATTAGTGAATCCGTCTCGCGCGTTTGACCGATTATTATATTTTGTACATTTAGCTAATACCTTATCTCTTTATTACAGCCCGATGGTGGTGACGGTGTGGAAACTTTAGTCAGCGCGGAGACCAACGATTGAAAAGCCTATAAACATATCAAAAATCTTGTCTATCCAAGAAAAAACAATCACGAAAAAAGGATGCACAGATCAAAATTAAAACTATTTCGCTCTATTGAAATTCTCTCACAGATAATCTTAATAAATCTATTTATTCTCTATACCTATGTATAATTTACAAAGATTACAGTAAAAAATATCCTTGGTCCCTTATTTTGCGAATATTGTTCCACTATTTCGTGTTGCCTATCAAAAATAATTATATCGTTACTAATAAAAAATGTTCACACAAAGTTTTTATTTTAAGAAGGTGGTTTTGATGTGGTGGTGATTTTTTGATTTGGTGGTTTCCAGGTCATGTTTTATAAGTTATAGTACTGACTTTAGTTGCGCGGTTCCAAAATGTCATTCTTATGGAAAAGAACCGGCAAAAAAATCCTTGTACTATGCCTACTTAATACATCCCACTGCTGGGCACAGGCCTCTTCCCGTATAAGGTTTACACACAATAAAACTCCAAAAATCATAGAAAAAAATAATAATTTTATTTACATAGTAATTGTGCATATATTCTAATATTCATTATACACTATTATTGTACATCTTCATAGAAGGCAATTACCAAATTAACCTAAACCAGGATTCGAACCCGCGAAGTCACTTTTACTAATTACTGACAATAATGTTATTGTTATATACCAACAACTAAATCATAATACATTTTAATGAATGTTTTTGAGCAATATATTGCTAACATAAATAATTTGAACATCGCTTAGACCAGGCAAGAAATATCGAACGAATTGAGATACATGGCTGGCAATGATATATCATTTTTGGGGTCCCGTACATACATGGTAAAAAACGGAACCCTATAAGGCTCCGCTGCCTGTCTACCCGTCTGAGACTAGTCCGTATCCATAGATAGTAAGACTATTGACAATTTCTCGAATTTGAAATACATTATTAACAAATAATAAAGAAAAAAATCTGATTTTGGCAACAAGTACGGTTATAAATTTTCTTTATCAGTATTCACGCGTTGTCCTTTCCTATAAACTTAATTACAAACATACGTTCTTCATAAGTGTAATAAATAATAATAATAGTTGCTTTTCCGCTCAATTTCTAACACACAATATCATCTTCATCTAACATTGTGATGTAAACTTTTACATAACATACAGATATCTATAGTAAGGCCAACGAGACGAGATAAAGAATGTAAACAAATTTTCAGGGGTTCATAACATTTTTATTTGAATAAACTATTATGAAGTTCGAATTTTGGCAAAAATGAAGGAATGAACTTGTTCACAACATGGCGGACCCAATGTTGACAACTGCCGTACTGACTGCTTTCTTGTACCACGAAACACATAACGACAGCTGGCATCGACCAACTCACGCCATATATGCGCGTACGAGTGATAAGGACAGGGATGACAATCCCTCGCTATCGCAATGTAACTCAGTAACGGTCCGCTGTTTACGTTTTTTGTCTCGTCTCGTTGGCCTCACTATAGAAAGTTCAACTCATCTGTGCTCGTGGCGCTATGTGTGCGTGCGATTGACAGCGGACAGTTTATTATGGAAGCTTTAATGTGTGTGACAGTGACACACAAATGAAAGCTGTGTTAGTACACAACATCACTGTATATGATAAAAGTAACCCACACATGTTTTCGCAAGCAAAGATGAGTCGAATAGTGTACCTATTTGACAAAAAATCTGTTTAAATCCGCCAGACAGATTACCAAAGAATTTTGGATAAGTATTTTATTTTACTGCCTCGTAAACAAAAAAATAAGGGAATACAGTGATTTAAAATCTCGTGTGACGTCACTTACCAGTATATTACTAGCAAGTGATGTTTTTAGCCCCAACTACCATACTTTTTAAAGATGTAATAAAAATAAAAAACCCGTACTCAATATTTTTTAGATATTTCTCTGACGGACTAAACAGATGTTTATTATTAGATTTAGTCAAATACCTACATTTGATTGTCAATAATACGTGTTTGCTTGTATAAATATAATCAGTCCCAATTAATGTTTGTATGTGTTCACATGTAAATTCTTCTTAAATGTTCGGCAGTGGTGATGGCGTTGCATTGGGGACATATTTTCTTAGCTCTTAAAGATTGGAGCCAGCATCCCTGGGAAATAAATAAACAATATGATATAATTTCATATAAAAAAGATTTTTATTCTTGAATAGAAAAGGTTAATAGTGATAAAATAAAATTAAAAAGATTAAAATATCTAAAAACCCACGTTTTAAATGTCACTCAATAAAATTTTATCAAAATCGGTCCAGTCGTTTTTATAGTAATTTGTAAATTGCATTATCGGGGTTTGAAGGTACGCTGAAAATTTCAGCTTATCGACAAGTGCCTCAAAATTGGAGTTGCAAAAATCCAACCGGAAGGACAAACACAAGAAAATTGTGTATCAAAACGTGGGAGAACCTGAAATGCCGCTTTTTTAATGATTGTCAAATACGTATTATCCTTCTAACATCTCATTTTAGATTATGAATACTAGTCAGTCAATAGTTTTTAATATTTGGATTGAAACCCTCACCTCGCAATACACATGCCAACATTGTATGGACACGGCTGGCAGGGAGTATGACTCCAAACATATCAGACATTTTACCTGAAACAACATTCAAGTCATTACAAACATGCCTCCACAATCCACTTCGAACGTAATATATATAAGAAAGTTATGTAAGAAAACGTCTATATGGATTATCATACTCGAAACTAAATAATACAAAATGCATTCGACTTATTACGATATTAAATCGATTCTTTTATAATATTCCGGTGTCCTGGGCCCCGATTCTGCTATTCACAATGGCCGATGAATGAATGGCAATTGGATTAAATTTGAAACTATTCGTATATCTAAAGCATTTTGACAAAAAAATATATTGAAAATTCATTGTATTGACGGTGAGTGTTCCACCCCGAGCTGAATTTCCAATAGGGATGATGACAATTTTTTTTGCAGTGTCGCGTCTTGTAGTTTTTTTTTTTGTAAAATAATGGATACGTATTTTTTAATTTGTCCCGCAAACATAAATTGACCAAATTACACTGAATGAAACTTACGCGCGACGTCACGATTGAGTATAAATTTTACTCTATCGTTACGTCACAAGCCCCCTCTCCTAAACTTTAAAACAGTTAATCTTTGTCAATTCTAGTTTTTCTGAAATAGGAAAAAATAAGTGTCTCCTAATTTTCAATTATCTAACTGAGGGACTAATGAGATTTTTTCTTTTTAAACCCAGTCATCATCCCTATTGTGTTGGAAAAATGCTTAATAGTGTCAATTTAAGCCAATTTCAATTCATTCCATCGGCTATTGTAAATAGCAGAATTGAGGTCCTGGAAAGCAGATCAAAGTAATGTATGTCGCTCCTTTTCTATACGAAGTCCATCTAAAGGTTGTCTGTAGAAGATCGCTCTTAGCGATAAGACCGCCCATTGTGGCACCATGCAACTATTTTTCTTTTTCAATTGGTCAATATTTTTTTTTTATCCTGTAATTATTTGGTGTGCAATAAAGAATATTCTATTCTTTTTTATAAATCAGCTGTAAATCTTAGATATTGGTTGAAAACCAGAGTAACTTCGGACAGGGTCGGCGAAACTGGGTGCTGTCCAATATAACCTGACCTTCAAAAAGTGTTAATTAGTAGCCTAATTTAATTAGAATAGATGACTTTTGATTTTGATTTTAATAACATAACATTCACATTATATTTCACAGACAGTTTATTTGTTGTGATCTCTTTGAATTGAATAAAGTTATTTTTCAACTGGCAATACTCACAACTATTTATTATTATTATAACATAATAATTACCTCTCCGGCTCCATTGTTTCTTCTTTCTAATTCTCTAATTTTTTCTTTTAAGGCATGTATCCGCGTCTGGAATAAAAATATTTTATATTAAAAAATTGATAATCACGGGCTGGCTCCATGCGGCCCAGAACAGAGAATCGTGGAAGAATTTGGGGAGGCCTTTGACCAGCAGTGGGACAAAGTAGGCTAGAGAGAAAAGAAAATTGATAAGTTTGACGTGTCTTATATAAAATGGGGATAAAAACCATCCTATGTCTTAATCCCGATTATAAACTATCCGTGAAGCAAATTTCGTCTAAATCCGTTCAGTCGTTTCTCGTGAAAGATGAACAAACATCCATACATACAAACTTTCGCGTTTATAATACTAGTAACATTATAATCATAGTAATACTCACAGCGGCACTAGCTTCAACTAAGCCGTTGTATTTAATACCGTTATCTAATTTCTCACTCTTGTCATCGCTGGCTGTGTCTTGTGTGTCTGCTTGACTGTCTGTTTGTGTGTCTGTTGGTGTCACTTCGGCCTGGAATAAGAGAGGAAGGTCATGAAAATAAATTCATTATTGTTTTAAGCTTTTTTAGATTAAATACTTTATCAAAATTACATAAATAAAGTAGTATTTTCAAATTTTGATTTAAAGATGATATAAGAGCTAACGCATCATTGAGAAATAGGGAGCTAGCTTCATCAGTAGCAAGATATTCCTTTATCACTTTCAAAGTTGATGTAGATTAAATAATTTTCAGAAAAACAGCGCTTTTGTGTGTCTTATTGTAAATAAAAACCACATAAACAAACCTTATAGATTGTAGCTTCTTTTTTCATCTGCAATCCGCATTACTTATAATACTTTTCTTTTAATTAATTTACGAACAAGAGCTTTCTCTCTCCTAAAACTACTTATTTGCTGTGCACGACAGGGACCATGTTATGATCTATTTTTAAGTCACATAACAATACATGTGGAATGCAACAAAAGTATTGAGTTTCTTTTTTAAACGAATCCCGCATTAAGGAATTTAATCCTTGTGTCTTGGGTTTCACAAACATTCAAGCCACATGCACATAGACCCCAGACTCAGAATAAGCATTCGTGGACCGCACAAACGTTTGTCCTACGCGGGGATTTATTTAGGTATTAAGAAGATATCCTTGTAATAAGTACTCACATCCGGTGCTATCCTGGACGGGGAATACTGGGGAGGTCCGTACAGCTCCGTATCTTCATCACCGTCGACAACCTGCAAGCAAGACAAAACGAGGGTAGAAGCAAGATAGTAAGAATAATGGCGCAGGAATCAACGAGCTGGACCGCGTTCGGGATAGCTGACTAACTGGCATTAACTTGGATTCAATAACAGGTGTCCCAAAAAACGTTTTTTGCCACAAAGTTTAGTTCTAAAGAACAAAATAAAAAGATTGAAAAATAGATGTTTTTAGATTCTCAGGACTACGCAATATGCACACAAAATTTCGTGAAAATCGGTCAAGCTGTTTCATAGGTGTTCAATTTTGTACACCATGATATATTATGAGAATTTTATATATTAGAGACATTAAATCAATCTAGATGTAATAGATTTTTGCTACTTATGTATTATTTAGAATTACTTTTATTTTTTTCATGGAAATAAACAGATCCTTTTTTAATAGCATTGTTTGTTTAAATGCACTAATCCCAGAAAATACTGGATAGATTTGAACAATTGCTTCAGTGTTAAATAGCTCAATCAATGTGTGATTTAACATTTAATTTACGCTATGACTAGTAGGAGCAGAGAAATAATTAAATATGATACTCAAAATTTAATCTTTACATTCACATTAAGTAATTAAAGTCATCATCATCATGGAGGAGCTCGTTATGACAAAGATGGTCACCCATCTACGGACCAACCGCGTTAAGCATAGCTTAACCTGTGATCGAATCACTTTATGCGGTTATAGCTTAGCCAGGAGTTCCTCCTCATTAAGTAATTAAAGTAATTTTACATTATGTTTATATTTAACTAGCTGTTGCCCGCGACTTCGTCCGCGTGGTTAGAAGATATGAGTTATGTATGATTTATACCTGCCCTGCTTTTCCACATTTCCCATTGTATCTTCGCTCCTATTAGTCGCAGCGTGATAGTATATATCCTAAAACCTTCCTCGATGAATGGTCTATTCAATACAAAAAGAATTTTTCAATTTGGACCAGTAGTTCCTGAGATTAGCGCGTTCAAACAAACAAACAAACTCTTCAGCTTTATATATTAGTATAGATTCATATGAAGTATTCTCTGAGACATAAAGCATGACTAGCAGAGTCCCGTACCAGCGCCTGGTCGTGCGAGGCCCGGCGGACACACGTGGCGGCGCGCGCGGCGGCGTCCTGCAGCGCGGAGGCGCGCACTCGCCACTCGCCGCACCACTGGTACTCCGCGCCGAACGTGCCGCCGGACGGCTCGTCGTTCTGGGGCGGGGAGGACGAGATTTACATATATGAATTTGGGTAGTCGTAGAAGGTACAGGGCTTCACATTAACGTATACAGGGTTATTATGAGTACATCATCGTCGTCCTAGCCTAGTCTAACCGGTTACAGCTAAGTACCAGTGCTTTTTACCAAGAAGCGACAACCTATCTGACCTTCTCAACCCAGTTACCTGGGCAACACGATACCCCTTAGTCAGACTGGTTGTCAGACTTTCTACTACGCTTCTGACTATCTGTAACGACTGTCAAAGATGTATGAATTTGTGTGTATTTATATTTAAACTTTCGCGTTGCATAATTATATTAAAAGAATACGGGGATTAACGCGATTTTTTATTTCACGAACAAACTCGGCTCAGCCTGCTGGTAATCTGGTCGAAACGACGAAGTAATCCAGGTAAAATTCGCGTTAATCTTAGTATTCTTTTATGTTAATATAAATTTCAGTGGTCATAGGATAGTCCTGTATACTCTAATTTTGAAGCTGAGCTTTATTAAATTGGGTATTTGTAACGAAAAAAATCAGTTTAAAAGATATAAAGCATATATATAAGTCTGGTAGTTGGGACTAAAAACATCACTTGCTAGTAAAAAGGGTACTGGTAAGTGACGTCACACGAGATTTTAATCACTGTATCCCCTTCATTTTGTTCACGAGATAAAATAAAAAATACGTGTCCAATATTCTCTACATTTATGACCGACCAAACAGTTTTTTTTGTCAAATACCCTCCTTTACTGCCATCTACACACCTCGACATCAATACTGCCATCCTCGGAGCTGGTATCAGGTACGTCTTCATCTATCTCGGCCCCGGTCCGCTTGAGACAGCGTATGGCGTGCCGCTGTAGCCTGGAGACAGGAGGCTGCTGTTGCAGACGGGACACTCGCCGTGCTGCGGGGGAGGGGTGCCGCGGCGGCGGGCACGGAGCCGGCGGAGGCGGTTGGAGTGGACCCGCTGGGGATAGACATAATAGATAGGTGAAAAGGAGTAAATTAGTAGTCTACCTTGATACTACATTTAGTGCCTGTTTCCATAATCACTCATTAGCCTCTGGCAGATCATCATCGGCCTTGCTTTTTGCCAACTATGTTGGGGTCGGCTTCCAGTCTAACCGGTTGCAGCTGAGTACCAGTGTTTTACAAGGAGCGACTGCCTATCTGACCTCCTCAACAGAATACCCCTTGGTTAGACTGGTTGGCAGATAAATTGAAGAATTTTACATTCTTTGTTTAAGAAAACCTATCAAGTTATTTAACAGGAGCTTATGTGGCGGTGGTGGAACAGGCCCTTAATAATATTATGTAATATACTAAGCAAAGCTTGTATTATGAGTACTGGACAACTGCTATGTTTTTTGCTTCGAATAGCATTCTGCTTCGTTTCTAAATACATATATATAATTTACATAAACAATTGTGCTTGTCACAAAA
>NW_020800486.1:0-11589 GCF_003590095.1 Trichoplusia ni | reverse complement strand
TTAGACCTACCGTACCATATACGGTACACTTGTTATATTTTTTTTTTGCAGGTACTCGCATAATATTTTTAATATTATTTGGTATTTATGTCGAAAAGAAGAATAGTGCTCATCGGAAAAATACGCCAGTGCAATTGAATGCTGATAATAGTGCAGATTTATTGAACAAGTTTCGTAAATTTATTTTTTCTGCGGAGACATGGCTTCCAACAGGTAAATATACTACAATTATATAATTTATACAAATAATTTCCATCTTTTTATAAAACTAAAATACTTCTTGTTTCATTGTGACATTTGAATATCCTAATTATTTATTTATTTTTTAGTTATTTAGACATGAATAATGGTGTACCCTATTTGGTACGGTAGGACTATATGCCATTTCAATTAACTTTTTTTTGCTTTTCAGACCATTATCCCTGAATGACATCTTATCTTTATTGGAAGAGGGGGATGTTGAGACAACCGAAGGTGAAAATGATGTATTCATACTTCCGCCTGATAATGCGAATGCAGAACTGACAGACGAGGACTCTGGAGACGAAGATCAGGTCAATGTCAATAATCTACCTCCCAGCTTGCTCAGAGCGGACGCAGAGCTACGTCAACCCGCTACAGTTAGTTTGGACAACATTGGGGATCCGGACACGAATGATGAGCCCCTTCATAAAGTTTTAAAAAAATATAACTGGAGGAAACGGGATTACGAAGGCTCACTATCATTATGGCGACCTGATTACCACGTCCCTCAGGAAAAATCACCACTAGAATGGTTTTCTTTGTTTTTTTCGGAGGATGTTTTTGATTTATTGACCACTGAGACGAACAGGTACATAGGAAGAAAAAACCTTGCTGCTGATATAAAAATAGAAGAGATGAAGTGTATGATTGGTGTTCTGTTAGTAAGTGGCTATTCCTCGGTAAATAGAAGACGAATGTATTGGGAGAACTCGCCTGACGTGAAGAATGAGCTCATTGCTAGTGCTTTATCGAGAGACCGCTTTTCCTACATATTTTCAAATCTACATTGTATGGACAACCATCAGTTAGATTCTTCTGATAAATTTGCAAAAGTTCGGCCACTTATGAGCAAATTATCTGCCAAGTTTCTAGACCACTGTCCCCACAAAGAAAACCACAGTGTTGACGAAGCTATGGTGCCTTATTTTGGTCGACATGGATGTAAACAATTTATTCGTGGCAAAACCCATACGGTATGGGTTCAAACTGTGGGTAGGAGCTACTGCGGGGGGGCTATATAGCTTGGTTTGAGCCTTACCAAGGGGCCACTACAATTTTGAACGCCAGATATATGCTGAATTAGGCCTTGGGGCTAGTGTAGTTTTGACATATTCAGATAAACTAATGAAACTTGAGCTTGGATCCAGATATCACTTATATATTGATAATTTTTTTACCGGGGTTACCGTTGGTTGAAGAGTTAACAAAAAGGAATATGGGTGTAACGGGCACTATAAGAGAAAATCGAACAGGAAAATGTCCTTTGATAGCTAATAAAGAAATGAAGAAGAAGGAAAGAGGAGAGTATGATTATCGTGTTAGTGACTCCATTATAATCTGTAAATGGCATGACAACAGCATTGTTACAGTTTGCTCAAATTCAACGGGGATATTACCGTGTCATAAGGCAGAGAGATACTCACAACAACTAAAAAAGAAAATTAGTGTATCTCAGCCTCACTTGATTCAGAAGTATAACCAAAATATGGGTGGTGTCGACTTATCTGATCAAAATATTTCGTCAGTCAGAACTAGCATCCGGGGAAAAAAGTGGTACATGCCCCTTATTTTGCATTGTCTTGACATGTCAGTGCAAAATGCCTGGCTACTTTATAGATACAATGGTGGCAAACAAGATTTATTGTATTTTAGACGTCGCATAGCTATATCCATAATTGAATCGAATAAGTCTCGAAGCAAGCCTGGACCTAGCCGACAATCATCTCTAACTATGGATTCCCGATTTGATGACAAGGGTCATTATATAATAAAACAGCCCGATAATAAAAGAACGAGATGTGGACATTGCCACCGACAAAGCCCAGCAAGATGCATCAAATGTAATGTTGGATTGCATGTTGAATGCTTTCTTGCTTACCACACAAAATGCTAATTTAGTGTATGTTTTTCTTGTATTTTTAATAAGTTTTCATTTGCTGCGGTTTTTTTTATTCTGATTACATTTTTAAATAACTATGAACAATAAACAACTTTTTTCTCATTTTTACGGTATTTTTCTTACTCCAAATCCTACTGTACCATATGTGGTACGGCTATTTCCCAGACCCCTTTTATTTCAGGATTTTAATTTTTTAGGTTTTCCTAATATTTAGACCCCTATCAACCTATATACTAAGAAAAAAACAAACATTTTAGAAAAAAATAGTTTCAGGACTAAATGGGTTAAAGTTTGTTACCTCTAATGCCTCAGAACCTCGAACTGGATGAATTCATTTTGTTGACCATTTTTTCTTTTAACGTAAAATAACAGTCATTCGCTTCCATGAAAACTTTATTATGATTGCCTATGTTTTTGTAAGTGAAAACTCCTTTAGCGGCGCTAAGCACTTTTTTGTATGGGTAGAAGCATCTAAACTCGCTTCAGGGTCACGTGATGCTGATTGAAAAAGCGTAAGATGAAAATTTATTTAGAGCAACACTGCATCGATAGCGATATAAATAAATTCTGAATTCTATCACATAAAAGATAGAACTTTTATAATAATCATAAAAATAATTCGTACAAAATTATTCCATAACAATTCCAGAACATAAAAAATACACAACGTTGATATTGAAGTTTTCACTTCTGCCGGCACTCCCTTAGCAACCCGTTGTTTTTTTTTGTTGTTGTTAAAATGATATGTTTCTTAACTCGTTCACTCTTTTCCCTTATACCATACTAAAATTATCTAGCAAGTCATCCGATGCGACCGCTGCGGTGGCTTTCACTCAAGACCTTTACATATTAGGTGAGCTGGGTAGCGCTGATGGCATCCCTTCGGTTTTCAAGCGTGATCCCACGTGGTACTATATAGAATGTTATTTTTAATACTATTGGGATCCCTTTTTATACAAGAAAAGTGTTAAATGCCAGTTAATATAGAGAATTGCTCAAAATTATGGAAATAGTAGTTTGACTGCACGGATAGACGAGTGGTGAAAGGTCACTTCGCCACACGCTCTACTGTGCAACGTGTAGCGGCTTCAATGCCCGTTTGAGACAACAATTTACTTTATCCACGTATGCTTCAATATTTCAGAAATCTTCGCTACACAAGAACTAAATTCCTTAGTGCGGGAGACGTAATAGGAAATAGAAAAAGCCAAGAATAAATTATATTAAACTCACACCGATGCTCGAATGATTCGAATCGTCATTAAAAGGTGTGCCTAGCAATGTCTATCGATGTTATGACGTCACGTGACCTATTATTAAAGACTTGACCTCTTTCCACCAGTTCTTCAAACAAGAATATTGCTGTTGTAGAAGTGAGGCAACACTACACGGCTTGTAGCGCGCTATCTCGCTCCTACATCCACAGTTCTGCTTGTCTGCTTTGCAGAATCTCATAGTACAAGTATTGATATCAAAGGAGTGTCGATTTGCGATATGTTCCCATTTATAACAAGTGCATAGTCATCGTATCACTTAAACTGATTGAAATTTATTTGTGATGGTTTTTCTTTTGATACTCCAGGGAGATATTTGAAGTGCTTCGAAGGTTTCACTTTTGTTACGAACGATGTATATAGAACAATGCTAAGCAATCAAATACTTGGGCCGTTAATGTTTTTTCGTCATGTTTTTTAACAAGAATTCAAGGAATGTAATCCTCGTGTTCCGGGGATCATGAACATTCAAGTCACATTCACAAAGACACCCAGACTCAGGACAAACATTAGTGGATCACACAAATGCTTGTCCTACGCAGGGATCAAACTCCGTGGGTTTGGCGAGGTGACCTCAAAAACTCGGCTATCCGTACCGATACATGCTGTGGGTTATCGATTGAGATTCTATTTCTGGAAATCATAGTTCTACGAGGTTTTACGTCCCTGACCATTGTCAAATGCATTATAAGCACTTAAAAAATGGTACAGGTATGTAAAACAGGACTTAGGATTTTGTAAAATTTCTGCCACCACGTACAAAACTACTTTTATTATTCCACAGGGTCTCAGTTACTTTTTTTTTGTACTCTTTCTCTTTTTGGGAGTGGGAGAAACAACGAGAAGCGATTGGGTGACCAATAAATTTGTGGGTTTCCCACTTTCTTTGTCACTCACCAACTACTATATATAAAATCGTTGCTTAACCTCGATATTTTATCTATTATAGTTTTTGTTGTTATAGCATGAAGAATACTTTAAAATGTCTGAAAATTTATCTGGCTCTCTGACTGGCTTTCAGGTTAGGAATCCGTTTGTATCCCCAGAGCAAGGAGTACTAAAAATAAAAATAAATACTTGAAGTCAGTAGGTTTATAGGTACAAAAAAAAAATTGAATGAGTAATCCCGAGACCTACATTAGAAAATATAAGATTTTCCACCGAAGTACATTTACAGAGAACTAATGAATACAATTCAATGTCCATTTTACCAAAGAAACTGTTTCTTTTAACACTTAAAAGAATTTTCAGAGCTTAATTTCTTATTCTTCAAAGATTATATGGGCGGGAAAATTTTAGCGTTTTTATTATCCCTCTTAAGATAGCAGGATTAACGGATTTTTCATCTTAATTTTGCTTTTGAACGACAATTTTAATGGATAAGTTCGCATAAATAGTGGGGTTCAATTTTGAAGTATTTTTTAGAGTAATAACACCTTAAGTAGTGGATTTTGAGGTTAAAATATAATTATGAATTTAAACTAATAAATGCAAATATTTCTAGCGCAGCATCATCATCAGCAATTATCTGCAAAAATTTCAAACTGTCTATTAACTTTTTTCACGGGTTCATGAGATACAGCTCGGTGGCGGACGGACAGACAGTCTGGCAGACGGACTGACATTGGAGCCTCAGTAATATTGTTCTATTTTTACCCCAAAAGCGATTTACATTCTACCCAATGATGGCACTCCTATTAAAATACCTACTAAACTCCTTCCTAGTTTACCAAAGTCTAAACTGTCCCGCTCAAAAAAGTGGAAGCATTAATACACGGTACATTATACGTACAAATTGACGGTGAAACAGCTAAGTAACTGAGATTAGGGGTGTAGGCGTAGTCAGATGCGGGTGCCACGGAGTAGTGAGCTAATGGAGTGACTAAAATAGTTTGAACTGGCTGTTGCCCGTGGGCCCCGCCCGTTACAAGTCGAAAATGATCTCTCGGGAACCTAAATTCGGGATTAAATCTATGCCATACATTAATCCGAGTTATAAACTATCTGTGTATTCTGTGTACCAAGTTTTGTTTAAAGTGTTTGCGTGAAAGAGAAACATCCATACATACAAACTTTCTCTTTTATTACATTTGTAAGATATATGTACCTTTAGGGTTATATACTTAAACACACTTAGTTTTGGAGTTCTAAGGTATGCTGTTATTAAACTTGCAACAATAATTTTATTAACTATATATGAGTACCTAGTTTGATTAGATAATCAAGCGTGAGTTGGTGTCTTTATGCATGTGATCCTAATGTTTCTTCAAGACACAAGGATTAAAGTCCTTTGTTGGGAAGTAAAAAAAAAGTTGACAGCTCTGCCTATCATTTTATAGGAAGACGAGAATCTGAAGGGAGATCAAGATGTGCCGATGCGTTTGTGGTTTATGAAGATATATCTTGAAAGGTCTTTTACGGGTAGCTGGAGTGCGGTAACTGAACCCGTACCGATGTTTATTTAGGCCTCTACATAAATGATATGTTTCATGTCAAGACGACAGGCAAAAAAGATTGGCTATTCCGGGAATTGAGATAGGCGCCTACATGCAATGAAAAAATTCAGTCTTTAGCACATCAAATAGGTCATTAAAAATATTACGTCATTTTTGCGACTGATAAACTGCTTGTAAATTAACGAAAGCGAGTTTGTGACGTAAAACAAAACTTTCTTCAATTTATCTTTTGTGGGACAATACTAAAATACATATCCAATGTAATTCATTCAACTAGGTATCCTATAGACAAAAAAAAATGAACAAAAAAATTGTTGTCACCCTATAATTATTTTTATGATGATGAGTCCGTTTCTTAAGTATTTTGTAAAAAATTAAACTAAGATGACGCAGTATATGGTCCAATTTACCTTTATTATGTAGCAAATAAATTGCACTTGAAAATATTTATCCTACACTCAAAACCAAGTGATTTAACTGGTTAATGTTTAGCGTCATAATAGGCAATGGACACTCTATTTGCTTGTAATCTGTGGCTCATCTTCTGTCTAACAATTTGTTCCATGCCCACAAACTTCGCGATGTATATATAGTGTCGCTATTTTCGGGTACAATTTGCTTAAATTTTCGACGTGAATAGATTAAACGGCCGTTAATAAAATTGGTGTTAAATTTAGGTTTAATTATGTGAAGATTTCAAATGCTTCCGTGTTGTATTAAGAAAATTACGGTCATTATTTTTATGAGTTTGTTTTCTCTTATGGCCAGGTTTTGCGTTTTTATTTTTAAGATATATTTTTCTTTTTTCTCAGTAATTATGTCAATGTTTTATACAAGAAGCCATGGAGTATTTATGCCTGGGCGCACAGGAAATGTTTGTATAATATACGAACTTAAAAAAGACAACCTTTTTGCGGTAAAAGAAATTTTTATGAGAACTGACTGTTTTTTTTAAAGTTGATAGTTTTCATGCGTCCATTTAAATACACAGTATACTTGTGGAACATATTTTTTTGAATCCGTACCGTTGTAGCAACAAGCGTATTTATTGGAATAGCCCGACTAGTTTAGGACCCAACCGGAGTTAATAAAATTATGATCTCCGAATGAAACATTATTTAATAAATAATCTATACTTCTATACTTACTAATATACTTATACTTACTAATTACTAATTGCTAATTACTAATATATTACTAATTATTAATTACTAATCTATACTAATACTAATATATAAAGCTGACGAGTTTGTTTGATTGTTTGTTTGTTTGTTTGAACGCGCTAATCTCAGGAACTACTGGTCCAAATTGAAAAATTATTTTTGTGCTGAATAGACCATTCATCGAGGAAGGCTTCAGGCTATAAACCATCACGCTGCGACTAATAGGAGCGAAGATACAATGGAAAATGTGAAAAAAACAGGGCTGGTATAAATCATAACTTATATCTTCTACCCACGGGGACGAAGTCGCGGGCAATAGCTAGTTATGAATACATATGACGAGGGTTATTTTAATTACAAACAAATACACACCTTTTAAAGCTAAAACTAAAACACTATGTCAAACGTAAACATAGTACAATCATAATATTATACTTATTTAACAACAACTCTAATAGCGCGTATTTATTGTGAAAGCCTGACTAGTTTAGGACCTAACCGGATCCGGTCTTCAATTATGATCTCCGAATAAAGCATTGTCAAATTAATAATTGGTATACACCGTGATTTTTTAGTCGTCTTACAAAAGCAGCCCAGTTCATGTATCCAATGACTACAACACGTTCATGATAAAAACATAGGTATTTATGAGATTTGAATAAATTTTAACGCAATTTTTAGTCAATTTTAGGAATGTAATTTTTAGTTTTAGAAACACAGCTCTGTTGCGAGCGCGGTCCGAGCCTTGTAACAATAGTGAGGGGTGCGGGCGGCGGCGTTTTTATCATTTTTAACAGGATTTTTCAGATTTTCATGATTCATTTTTCTTCGTACCTATTATCTTAGTTGATGATGAAAAAAAAATAATGGCGCCTAGGGGTATTTTATGTCGGATACATGAACTGGGCTGCTTTTGTAAGACGACTAAAAAATCACCGTGTATACCCCACGAAGCTGTTATAATAATTAACATATACTGACACATCTCAAAGCTAAAACTCTCAACACACCTCCAAATTCACATTACCACAAACATAAACATAGTACAATCAATAAAGTCCATTTCTAGAGCCTTCCTCTATCTATAACGGTTAGAATGACGCGATAAATTCCTCTTTGGTTGCCGCACTGCGGAAGCGAAGCATGTCTTCAAAACGATTTGTAAGAATTAAAGCCGTGTTGAACGGACAGATTCTTAGTCTGGCTAAGAGTAAATTATTTGGACTGGACTCTGGTTGCTTTTAATTCAAACTTTCTTTTTTGTTTTGGCGCCAGATGTTGGTAAGTTTTCTTAGCGATTTTGAAGGTTTATTAAAATTGATGGTAGGTTTGTAATGTTACAGATGAAAAGTTGTTAGCCTTAATGTAATTTTGGAAGTTGCAATATTTATTTCCTATTACTGCTTTAATGTATTTCTATAGAGGTTACCATAGTAAAAATTTGGAAGAGATTGTTTTCAGACGCGCTATTTTTTGTCGATGTTGGTAGGACTTATATTTTAAAATATTGATAAAAATAGTTTTATCCTAAAAAAAATTGTTTTTAATTACCTATCGCCCACTCGGCTATCCATGCAATCTAAATTATTAAACCATTTTCGTTTTTAGACTGTTAAGTACCAAAGTCCAACTAACAAAGAACCAACTAGCTAAATAGACAACACAATTTAAAAATAAAAGCACAATGAAAAGATTATCCCAAATTAGGCTTATACATGTCGTGTCTCATTTCCATACAAAAAATCTCCCAGACTGTAAACCAACGTTATAATTAACCTCTCCTTTAATTAAGAGCTTCATTATTGTTAGCTGAGCAACCACTCTCCCATCCACCATTGTTTAACCCCCTGCCGCGAAGTAAATTTTTTAGGGTTCCGTAAAAAACGGTAAAAATAAAACCCCATTAGGCTCTGATGTCGTACGTTGACCACCAGACTCTCGTGATCCTTTTTAGCTAGCCAGTTGACATTTTCACAGATAATTTATTTATCTTGCTGATATTACAACGAATAATAATATTGAGATAAAACAACAGCTGGTACGGGCACAAATTTGATAAGCGCCCATTACATTTTGCCTATATTTTTTATCACCCTCTTCGCACGGAACCCTCAGCACCGTGACTCCGAATCCCACTTAAACAGTTTTTAATTCAAATAATACTTACGTACGTCTCTCCCACAGAGAAAACACAGTATAATGCAACCCCTTAAAAAAACAAAAAAGCATCCAAAAACAAAGTAGGACGATGTATTTTTAATTATCCTTTACTGCTTTCATTTTTACTGTAGTAAAGAGAAAACAATAGTTGTTGTAATGGCTACGATTCGAGCTTCCCTGTCAGATGAAACAAAACCTTGCGGCCTATCAGTAAACAAAGGCCTTGAAATTTTATTAAATCCCGCAACGTTGGTGAAATTAATCAAATATATTTTTTTTATGTACAGACAACGTGAAAATCTCAGACTTTTTTTTACAAAATATCATGGTCATACGTTACGTGCAGGTAGCACGCTAAGAGCTAGTGCTCTTGCTAAGTTACTTCTGTCACTTTATTTAGGCTGTATTGCATGTTAATTCCATTAAATGATTATGTACTTTTTCTTTTTTTGTAATTTTGACTTTTTAATGAACTTTTAATACTGACTGTACTTGGTAAACTGCGTACCACTCTACACTTCACACATAGCTTTTAAAACGACAGTGAAAATTTAAGTGAATTCGTTTGTGTTCAAAGGTCACGCCTGTTTGGTTGTTTAATTCAGGATTATGATCTAAAAGAATGTCAGTCGCTAAAAAAGTACCACGAATGGATCGTGGTACTTTTTTAGCGACTGACATTAGAATTAATTGACAGAAGAATTAATCTTTATAAAAGTCAGAAGGCATATATTTATGGGGAAACATCGAAAACCAATGACTGCAATAACTCTGCCTACGAGATACTCATGGATAATATAATATTGGTTTAACAACGAAAATATAGAAAAGATATTAAATGAAAAAATGCTGAGCCAAATTTTATAAATTTCTGATGGGACAAAATTAAAGCTTTTTTGCGTTAAATGAAAAAAACAATGATCAAAATCAGTTCATCCAATTTGAGGTCACAAACATAAAAAAATAAAAATGAGAGCTTCCTCTTTTTTCAAGACGGTTGAAAACTGTTGTCGTTGTGGAAGTAAGATGGCACTACATAATTCTGTTCTCCGTCTCGCTCTTAAAACAGCACCAGTACAGGTTTAAAAGTTCATAGTAAGTACTCGCGTAGGTGACCCACATGACTATTTTTAAATTCTACAAGCCTTTGAAAAACGAAAACTCAAAATGTATCCTGAAAAAGAATTAATCCTGTCCAAAAATAAAAACTGTCAATATTTTTCATTCAAAATAAGTTTCGCCGAAACGAAACTAAAAATAAAAAATTTAAAGTTGCAATAGGCAGTTGAAGGGTTAAAATTTGATTGCCTATGCTCTGTAAAACTTTTTAATTGATTGTGTTATCAAACTTTTATTTCGAAATTGGCAGAACGTTTCGACTGTCATTCGGATACAAAAGTTCAGCGACCTTTAATATGGAATTGTTTAAAGTTTAGTTTTGTCGTTTTGGCTTTGTGGATTTGTATGAACGAGTTGCGAGTTCGATCCTTAACGCAAGCGAGATTCAATGGAACCTTTTCAAAGTTATATTCACCGTGATTTTTTAGTCGTCTTACAAAACAGCCCAGTTCATGTATCCAATGACTAGAACACGTTCATGATAAAAAAATCGGTATTTATGAGATTTGAATAAATTTAAAATGCAATTCTTATTCAATATTATGATGCAATTCGTAGTTTTTTAGAAACACAGCTCTGTTGCGAGCGTGGTCCGAGCCTTGTAACAATGGTGAGGGGTGCGGGCGGCGGCGTTTTTATCATTTTTAAGAGTATATTTCAGATTTTTCTTGTTTAATTTTTCTTCGTATTTATTATCTTAGTTGATGATAAAAAAATTATAATCGCGCCTAGGGGTATTTTACGTCGGATACATGAACTGGCCTGCTTTTGTAAGACGACTTAAAAATCACCGTGTATATGAGGAAATCGCGGTTCTTAATATTAGAATCTGTAATTGCCAACCCGCAGTGATCGTAGCAATGATATAAAAAAAAGAAAACGTCTCCCGCAGTAAGGAGTTTAATCCTTGTGTGGCGGGGGTTTCGCAATCATACAAACCACGTGCACAAAGACACCCGACTCAGAACAAGCATTCGTGAATCACACAAATGCTTGTCCTGCAAGGGGATCGAACCCGCGACACGTCGCGCACTGTGGGTTTGGTGTAGTGACCTTCACCACTCTGTTATCCTGCTATTCAGCCGATGAATGAATGAAATTTGCCTTAAAATGTCAATTTTCGTATATTCTTAAGCATCTACGCAATAATTGTAAATTCGTACGGGACGGTATACTCAAGGTCAATAAAATTAACTTCCAATTATTGTATTGGCAAAATATTTAAGAGAATAGGAATAATTTCAAATTTAATCCAATTGTCATTCATTCATCGG
>NW_020800485.1:0-18618 GCF_003590095.1 Trichoplusia ni | reverse complement strand
TCAGAGTACCTGAGAGGAAGGGAGTATCAGACATCTCATTTTTACAATAGTTAGTCGGACATTTATTAAGAAGAAATCAGGTTAGTCTGAAGACCAGCTGCGGAAAATATTGGGTTCCCCCAGCCCTGCGCACGCACGAGGACGCACCGGAGTGGTTTTTAGCTGGTGAGAGTCCGGCACACACCCCCGCGCCTCCCTAGGTTAAGAAAGTCCATAAGAATTTCCCTCTTAAAAGAAAAGCTACTCACATCAGGGTCAAATTTAGGCGGTCCTTTATCTTCGGGACCTTCGGGGCCTTCGGGACCTCCTGGGCCTTCTCCTACTTCAGCGCCGCCGCCTTCTCTGTGGGCATGGATTCGTTTCCCAGATGGCTGCCACACCCGGAGTGGAATATTTTTATTCCGATCCTGTTAACATAAAAGAGAGCTACAACAAATGTGGCATTCGACTTAGTTCTTAGTCGTTCAATAATTCATAGATTTGTATCTATATAAGGATTTATTTTTTGTCTAAATGTCTAAAGTTTTGGGTAATTCACCGTTTAACATGCAATATAGTTTTAGAATATATCTATATATTTACTGAGTTACAAAACTTTTTGGTGAGGTTCTGCCGTACATGTATTTTACTATTAAATGATGTAACGGTTTACTGACGCCTATTTATCGGAATCACCCTGCTTTCGGAGCCAACTGGAGTCCTTAATCATGAGCAGAAGCGGCGGCGGGTCGAATTGTTGCATCATTTTATAATGGATCATCTACGCGAAAGTCACCATCAAAAGGTATTTTTCTTATGAAAGCAGTATTATTGCTGTTGCGGAAGCGAGATGGCTACACGAAATGTGCTCCATCTCGCTTTCACAAGACGACAGCTCTAGGTACATAAGTCAAGGTAAGCATATAAAGACACTTCCTTACTTCTTTTGCTTTTACTTTGCTTATCGTTTCAGGTACCCATTGAATTCCTCCAGGGATCTCTACTGTCAGGAGAGACGTTTCTACCGTAATGATAGTAGAGCTTTCCAGTTTAGTGGTATCCTCAAAGTTTTTCGTAACCCGTTGGGTCTTCGTCCAGGGCTGGCGTGGTTTCAACCTCAACAACGTGGCTCTTCAATATGTCTCTAAGTGCACCTGCGGAACTAACTTTGTAGTTAACGGAATCATAACCGCAAGTACGTTAAATAATTATCTATTTGAGTAATAGCTTTACAGCTGTGAACCTAAACCTTATTTTGTGCAAAATCACAGTAATAATATCGATTTAACAGTTAGATAAAGAAGCTAGGAAATCTCTTAATTAAGTCATCAATATTCTATTTCAGTGCGGTTTCAACTTAGTCCCCACTCGAGTATATTTACAGACATTCGGTTGTTCTTCCCCACTTTCAATCCCTCTACTTTTAAACAGTTAAACCGATTTTAGCACTTTTTGAACGTCAAATATTCATATGTAGACATCATCCCGTATCGCCCACCCTTTCCGCTTCCTATGTGCTCTGGCTGTGAAGAAGAAACGGCCGCAACAAACTCCACAACATAGCACGCTGTCACTTTCGTTTTTCATCTATACATACCCTTTAATTTCTTCGATTTCTTCCGGTCCAAGACTTCTAATGTCATTGTCTTTGTAACCGTGACTCCTTGTAACTATCAACTCTGATATTGACGGACAGGGTGGGAGTGATGGGAGCGAAATCTAAAATAACAACCAACTGAGTAATTTTTGACCAGGGGTGGGTGATTAGGGAACAAGGCATGCGAAGGCTGATAACTAAGACCCTAAACTGCAAAACAAAAGAGCAGTCAAATTTGCAGTCGGCGTGCAATCGGACTGCACGTTTGGTTTGCAGTTTAATGCAGTCGAGTCAACTGCAATTTGCAGTTGGGTTGCAGCTGAAACGCGGCCTGTCTGACTAGAAAAAAGATCTGAGCAGGTTTTCGCTGTGAGTCTTAGTGGAAACTTAATTTAACACGTTATTTTTAGTCCCAGTCCTTGCAAATCGTGCTTGGTCGGTTAGATTCGAATAAAAAAAACCGGTCAAGTGCGAGTCAAACTTGCGACACAGAGGGTCAAGAAAAACAAATCAAAGTTACCCACTTTCAAAATTATGGCTTAAATGTTGCCCATTCCTCTACTAAACTATTTATTGTTATTTTTGGCAACAGAATTACATCAGCTGTAACAAATTCAACTAAAAAGTTCTAACCTAAACATTTTCTTACGTTCGACGCTGTGTATAAGTTTGGTGTGACGTGTGAAGGCCTAAGGTATAGATCCATGCTTACCATTGCTAGCTTGTTCTTCTGAGTTGCTTGTCGAATCCGGCGGCTTGAACCTTCGTATCCTGGCGGGGACATCTGATTCTGTCTCCGTGGTAGTGAGCAAAGAAGTTGTGCCTATATCTGCATGAAAAAAACTAGGTTCAAATAAAACCTGTTTCATGATGGAAAAAATAATAACTTCACTAATATTTTACCTTTCCATCTTGGGTACCCCGCTACCGAATATCGTAAAAAACATATTTTGTGATACCAAAGACGGCCGCATAATATACGAGCAGATAAATATTAGATACCTGTATCTATGTTTAAAGTAAAATACACAGAAACACGTTAAGTGTTAAGAGTTAAGTAAACAGTTAAGAAACACGTTAAAAATTCAATGGCTAAACAACAATAAAAATCCCAATCAAATATAAAAGTCGTTTATTTTATTTATTTCATGAGTGTTTACTCATCTGGGGTCACGAGTCAACCCGAAGAGCTCATGATTGAGAACTCCAGTTGGGTCCGAAACTAGTCAGGCGATCAATATTCAATAAATAATTATGAAACCAATAACGAAAGTTACAATAATATATTTCTTTCCTATATCTATTAAAGTTATTTATAAGTATTATGTGATTGCATAAGTAGTTGCATCAAGAATGTTTACCTCTTGAATTATAAAGGTGAGCAGATAAAAGACACACATTACTAACCACTGTCGTAGGTGTCATAGAAGTCTGTATCTTCGTTCTGACTGTAGTCCATCTCATAGTAACCCTGGCACGCCTCCCAGACCACGTCGACCAACAACACCAGAACCACTTCAGCCCTCATACTGGCTCATACCCACAATATAAAGGGGGATTTTAAAAGCGACATCTAAAAACCCTTCCTCATATCTTTGTACCCTAAGCGACCTCTGTCCAAGGACAATAGGCCTTTGAAAACCTATTGGTAGATATAATCATTTAATTTAGATATTTTTCCAAATCATTCTTATACATTCTTACATGGTATGTGCTAAAATGGTAATGACGTAAACGTCAAAATATGAATTGACAAGTTGAGGTTTAAAATTTTTCGTTTTTAATCTATGGTTGATGATATTCGTAAGGCAGCGGGCAGGAATTGGAGACGTATATCTAGAGCCTATGTCCAGCTGTGGACTGAGACGGATTGATGATGATGATGATGAATCTAAGTTTGTGTGTTTATGTTGAAAAATAAATGACCTATTATAGCAGTTTTAACTTGGTTAAAAAGTTATTGGTATGCGTAGGAATTTTACTAGAATTCTCATGGTCAATATATTTAAAAGATAGATGGGACCCACTAAAAGCAGCAAAGAATAAATATGATTATCCTATATGTAGATTAATGTTATAACTTTAACAAGGGACAATCATATTCAGGACCTAACATTATTTAGTGTAAGAAATAAACGACGGACCTATATTCAGATACTATATTTAAATTTTAAAAGCCATACCATACATTACGTTTGCTATTTATCAAGAAAAATCATTCATTATAAATATATTTACACATATAAATCAACCTTATTATCATATTAACCTCACAGCAATATCTTGTATTTGAAATGTCTAGGTACTCGGGAGAGTACAAGTCGCGCGTCGTAGCTGAGCGAGGCGAAGGTCCAGGGCTCCGCCGCGCTCCACTCTGCGCAGTATACGGAGTCTTCGTGCTGTTCATATGACTGCAGGACTCCATCTTCCAATCTAGAAATAAACATTTGTATAAGACGAAGTGACGGTAGGTGGACTAAGGCGGTGACAGAATGGTGGCCAAGACAAGGCAAAAGAAACGTCGGCCGTCCGGGAGCAAGATGGGTCGATGACAAAGGTCTCGGGTCGAGTCCCGATGAGGCTGGCCCAGGACCGTAGTAATTATCACGAGAAAGGCATATGCCCATGGTGAGAGGACAAAGGCTGTAGATGATGATGATGAATGATGATAAGTTTATGATTACGGACTTCGGTTGGGTCTAAAAATTAGCAGGGCGATCCCGATGAATATGTGTGAGTAAACCGTTACCTCATTTAATAAGTTTATCATTCTAACGACAGTTACTATAAAAAGTTATGCTTTTTTATACACAAGAAATTAACTAGTTTTTTTAAGGCAGTACCATGTCTGCCGGATCAGCTATTATAACTTTATTTACTATGGTTCGCAGCTCCTGACTCCTTCCGCTTTGGGTGAGCGGAAGGGAGTGTCACACTTCTACTGACTAAAACCCACCCCAAGTGCCTTCCTTTGCCCGTGTACCGGGGAGACAGTAACCCCGGACAATCCCATCATACTTACACCTGCGTGAGTCTCTTCCCGTCGTCGTCGTTGTCGACGCAGATGCTGGCGGCGGCGGTGAGCAGCGCGCGCGCATCCGAGCTGCCGGTCAGTAGCAGCTGCTCGTGATACGTGTTGTAACGGACTGTCCACACCCTGACACAACATATACATAATTTAAGGGCTTTTTAAGTAAAGCTTCTTTTCGCGCTACTAGGAGGTAACTGGACAACGATGTAACGGAAGACCGTTAAGGCAATATGACGTCACGTTTCTGTACCTACCGGTTTATAAGCATTTTTTAGTTTTAAAGTTTTCTGTAATCGGGTGTGACGGTTACACGCATTCTTTGTTTTAATCTATACTAAATTATAAAAGGAAAGATTTGATTGTTTGTTTGGCACGAATAGGCTTCGAAACGCAAGACCGATTTGAAAAATTCTCTCACTGCTAAGAAGCTAAATTAGTCCCGCTGAAAATAGGCAATAATTTATTTTCAAAATGTTAGGGTTCCGTAAGAAACTTGCAATGTTGTAACCAAAGGTGTAAAATTGGAAACCTATTTCTGCGTACGCTCCTAAAACTATTAACAAAAGAATAAAATGATGTACTACGGGATTGTAGATCTTTTTAATATC
Organism: Trichoplusia ni; assembly: GCF_003590095.1. Lineage (NCBI taxonomy): Eukaryota > Metazoa > Arthropoda > Insecta > Lepidoptera > Noctuidae > Trichoplusia > Trichoplusia ni. The sequence goes on along the minus strand of NW_020800485.1, from coordinate 13,403 downwards.
TATCTTCTAAACACGCGGACGAAGTCGCGGGCAACTGCTAGTTATATTAATATAACTCACCAGTGCGAATGGTCCGTTCTATTAAAAATAGGCTCCTTTCCATTCCTGTAGTCCCAGATCTTGAGAGCCGCGTCATCGCCCGCGCTGGCCACGTGAAACTGCCTGTCAAATAGAAGATTTTATTTTACTTTCAGCCGATACTGTATAACAGTTGGGAGTAGGTCAAGAATTTCTTTCAGTAATTTCAATACCTCGCTTCTTACTACCCCTGAATTATCCCACTGCTAAATATTTTGAGCAACCAAATTAATTACTTACATAGCCCCGCCAGTAAAAACGTATCCGACTCGATACAGCTGTTTAGAAGATTAGCTAAGACAAGCAAGCAGGCAAACAAGTATAAAAAGATACAATTTGTAAGTTAAAGATAAGTATTGGGTTAGCATATGTTATATTACAAAACAAAATTATCTACAGAAATCTAAAATAAGCACTACTCAACTAGACCGCTTCGAAAAAACAACGATTATCTGGGAGCACGGCAGTGCCCGAGCCAAGTGTTAATGTACAAGATCAAAGTACTCTATGTAACTGTATCTTAATATGCACTCACTTTTCTAGTATTAGTGATGATTACCTGTTAGGATTAAAGTCTAGATCTCTAGCGAGCTGAGTGTGCGCGTTGTCGATGTTCCACGAGGGCTTGGTGCAGTCCGTGCGAGTGTCGTAGCACTTTATGTGCATGTCTTGTAGCACTGCAAACTGAAGAAGGTGATATAGGTATGTAATAAGTCATTTGCAATAAAATATTATTTGTAGCTGGGGCTCGTGGCTCAGCTATAACCGCATAAGTGATTCGATCACAGGTTAAGCTACGCTTGATGAGGTTGGTCGGTAGATGGGTGACCATCTTTGTCACAACGAGTTCCTCCGTGTTTCGGAAGGTACGTTAAATTGTGGGTCCCGGCTGTTATTCCCACATCTTTGACAGTCGTTACAGGTAGTCAGAAGCTTGAAAAATCTGACAACCAGTCTAACCAAGGGGTATCGTGTTGCCCAGGTAACTGGGTTGAGGAGGTCAGATGGGCAGTCGATCCTTGTAAAACACTGGTACTTAGCTGAACCCGGTTAGACCGGCAGCCGACCCCAACATAGTTGGGAAAAGGCTAGGCGAATGATGATTGTAGCTAAACCTGTTTTAACACGTTTCTTTTCGTCGAGACGAACTTGTTTATTCTGCAAATGGATAGACATTTAATCAATTTAAGCTTCAGTCAAAATGTTTTCAGTGCCTAGCTATTTGTAATACGACAGACACTCTATTTGATCTCCAAACGCTAGTTACCCCGGCAGCGGTATACTTTCCAATCACCTTTCATATATTTCTCCCGCACCACCACTTTCTACACTTTTCTCTTTAAGAGCACCTGCAATTCGTAGTTCTACTTACCTACCGTATTTTTTTTTCTAATGGGAAATCATACTTTATCACTATGTTTTGGATTAAGCAGCCACCTCCGCCACCACCTCCTCGGGAGAGGAAGCGGGTAGCGTCAGACTCTTTCTGACTAAACCTGAACCGTCGTACAATATGCCCACATTTAGTCGGTGCGCGGCAATCTATACTTCTATATCTATACTAATATATAAAGCTGAAGAGTTTGTTTGTTTGAACGCGCTAATCTCAGGAACTACTGGTTCAAATTGAAAAAAATATTTTTGTGTTGAATAGACCATTCATCGAGGAAGGTTTTAGGCTATAAACCATCACGCTGTGACTAATAGGAGCGAAGATACAATGGAAAATGTGGAAAAAGCAGGGCAGATATAAATCATAACTTATATGTTCTAACCATGCGGACGAAGTCAACAGCTTGTACCTAGATAATTGTCCATACCTGCGAGTTTCCCTGATGCGGGTTCCACTTGCCGGCAGCCAGCTTGAGCCTGGCGCGGCGGGACACGCGCCCAGCTCCCCCCCCGTGACGTCATACACGCGGACGCCGCCCGCGCACACCACGCCCACGCGGGACGCGTCCGTCGGGTGCCATTCAGCGCAACGGATTTCTTCTTCACCCTGATGTATTTGAAGTTGTAATATGTATTGAAATTGATAGGTGGGAAGGTAAGTTACATTTGTATGTAGGTAGATGTTTTGTAAAGGGTATGATGGGGTTGTCATATTTAAGGTAAAAGTCCACTAAATAAAACTTTTAAAAATATCTATCTGATATATAAAAATATGCGCAAAAAAAAAGCCTTTTTTAATTTCTCTAATATTAGTTTGTAAGGAATTTAATACATGGTGTGTCGCGGGGCGTTTTATTAAAAATCAAGTCAGATGCATAATGACACCAAGACTAAAAACTAATATTAGTTTCATGGATCACACAAAGTTCGTCCTGCGTGGGGATTTAGCCGAAGATCAAAACGAACATCTGCACCTATAGCGACAGTATAAAACCATAAGTAGCGTAGTAATAAGCATGTTTGAAACAAACGCGTACCTAAAGTTTTATTAAAAAAGTGATCACACTAGGTCTACCAAATTAAATAGTCTAAATTGCAATTATAAACTTCGATTTTGATAAGATTCTTCATAATTGATTTAAAAGTAGTCTAAATTGAAGATTGATATTATAAATTTCGATTCTGATCAGATTTTTCATTGAGCTTCATTCCATTATAACTATGATTACCAATGAGTATTGGAGACAGTTTCAATAGGTACTTCTGTGTCTGTCGTGGTATCACTGACCTCGGGTTTTATAGTTGTGAGCAGCTCCATGTCTTCTGCATTCCTGCTCTGTATTGCACTCAAGTCATCCAAGTCTTTAGGGATTACCTGTCAAAGAAAAAAAGATAAAATTCTGTAATTTGCATGTTAAAATACAAGGCAAGTTTGGACTTTATTGTATTTTTCTTTAAAAACGACTCCCGCACTAAGGAATTAAATCCTTGTATCGCGGGGGGTTCACAAACATTCAAGTGACATGCAAAGACGACCAGGGTTATGACAAGCATTCGTGGATCCCACAAACGCTTGTCTTTAGCGACGATCGAAGCGGACATATCGTGCTCAGTGGATTTGGCGTGGTGACCTTAACCACATGGCTATCCATTCAGTCAAGTTTAAGTTTTTCCAGTTAGGTTTAGGGATTAAAATTTCATAGGAACACCATGTTACCTAATGAAATTTATAGTAAGTATTATTGCAGAGCCAAGTTGACGAAAGAAGGTAATCTTCATTTGTTTCCAGCTTACTACACTTACTTCAACTGTAGGCAGCTTGTATATCGTGACTCCCATCGTACACTGTGAGGTGTTTGGGTCATACGAGTTGTGAGTGGTGAGCAGAGTGGCTGCATCATGTGGGGAACAGCGTAGATGCCAAACCTCACCGATGTCATGCTTAAATACCTGGTAAATAATGAAACAATTCAATATACAGTTTGAATGTTAAAGTAAAAATGTTTTAGAAGAATAAAATGAAACTTTATATGCATTTTTTTTTTAATATCATTTGGATAGCAACTTGCTTCATTAAATCTGTTGAGGACTATGCATGCCCTTTGCTTGTGTACCTACACCTAGAATATATGCAAAAATTAACAAGATACTATCCACAACTGTACATATTAGTGTATAAATAAGTGCCATGCGCTCACACAGTCAAACCAATGTGTGGGGCATATAATGTTTTATGTATATTTGAATATAAAGAACATATAAACACATCAATTGAAGTCCTGTTGTCATGTGGTGTGTATTCGTGTATTCTGTGTTACTATTTTATCATTGGCCTAGCCTATTCCCAACTATGTTGGGGTTGGCTACCAATCTAACCAGTTTCAGCTAAGTATCTGTGTTTTACAAGGCAACACAATGCCCCTTGGTTAGACTGGTTTTCAGTCTTTTTAAGCTTCTGACTACCTGTAACGACTGTCAAAGATGTGAAACTAAGGGCCGGGACCCACAATTTAATGTTCCTTCCGAAACACGGAGGAACTTGTTATGGCAAAGATGGTCCGTGTCCTGCATCAAGCATAGCTTAACCTTTGATCAATTCTCTGTGCGGTTATTGCTTAGCCACAAGCCAACTATTAATTACTATTATATCTATATAGCTAAGTAAGAAGAAGATGTTACCTTTGTATGTAAAGCGCCTGTGTCTTCTTCCAGCTCAAACCACATGAATCTGATTAGAGTTGGGCTTCAAGCTCTGTGTACCGATCAGAAATCGTATAGCGTCACTCTCTCCGTACTGCGGGGATAATGCTCTAGTCTGAAACAGGGAAATATGAATGAGTGATAGTAAGACAATGAATGTTTTCGAATTTTGTGAAAATAAAACAAAAATATTGTGGTATCTTTGTAGAATCAAGGTAAATAAACCTTAGACACAAACCAAATCAACACTTTTAGACACTAAAGCAAGATAGAATAGACGAAATAATGAGTATAAGAATTGAAAAACATAAATGTATGTAGTTATTTCCAATGTTTTCGAAAACAAGAAGAGTAAAGGATGAACATATATTTTTTTATATAAAATACTTACCTGATGTTCTAGCCCATAAATAATTGAATTTCCTTCCTCCATTGTCGCATAAATATAACTTATAATAAAATATCGCCTTTATTTACATCCGAGAAATCTCAATTTCAAGCTAGTTTTCTTGTCACCAAAAAGTTTTTATCTAACTCTCTCTAACTTTAGTAATTTAGCGCTAAGAGAGCGAGAAGTCGATAAGGCTATGCATAAAATGATGACTAAGAAAACTGGAATCTGCAACAGTCTCGTCAATCACGTCATTACGTACTGTCACTGTCATGTTGACATTAAACTGTTTTTTTTTATTTGGTATAATTGAATAACCGGTGATTTGCTCACCTTTTGATACGAGAATATTTGCTGATAAAAAAAACAAAGCTAATATTACAAGACACGAGCTAATAAATTCATTATTTACATTCAACAGATACCTAATTACTCGTGTTATCGTAAATGAAGATATTAAAATTATATACGTTATTGTAATTTTGTTCCTTGTTATGCCAAAAGCTTATTATTAAAAATATTGTGATTTCAGAAGACACCGCTCACAAATACATATGAACCAAATTTAAAAGTCGTTATCGTGACTACATTAGCGAAATAGTTAAAATTTATACCGACTTTATAATATTTGCTATTACCTATAGAATAAATTTACCTCAAAAAGTTACTTTGCATAATTTTATTGTTGTTTATTTTCAAAGGAACTGATTCAAAGGTGTAAAAAGAAGATTAATTACATCCATATATATAGGTAGATAATGAAAATCGTTTTAATTATCAATTAATTATTTAATTATGAGATTGGAATACTTTAGATAGTTACTGTTTATCATTGAACAATTATACAAATAATACGTTTTTAAAGTTGTATTTTATATTGTTGTGTTTGGTTCCTGTATTGTCAGTGCAATCTCTTAGATTACATAGGAAGCGGGGAAAAAAGACCAGCTAACCAAATGGCCGCCTTTTTTTTGAGCATTAAATTGGCAAAGGATGGCGAAGACACAGTCGTAGATAGATTTATTTCCGTTATGTTTATTTTTTACGACTTTCCTAGTGCATTGACTGTTTCACACAATACGTTACTTTTCCGAAATAGTTTCTTCCACTCTTCCTTTTCATTTAAAAATGACTGCCCAACTAAATGCTAAATGTAAATTCTGTTCCTGTCATGTAGGGAGTTTTACAAATGTTATGTTCAACGTGTTTTAGTAATTTAGTATTAGTATACCTATGTTCTAATAAATCTACGGGTTTTAAACTGAATTTTCAAAACAAAAGAACGCAGAAACAGAAAGATTTACATAATAACTCGTAAATAAATAAAAACAACAACTCTTTAAAATCTATTTAATAGTTAGCAACAATATTATGCAAAATATGAGACTAATTAACATTTTAAATAGCTAAAAATAATACTGTCACCATATTGGTGATTTCATATTTATTTTTACGTAAACTCTATCAAAATATGTGATAAACAATATCGATTACCATAGCAACCGAAGACAACCTTGAAAGTGAACGAAAGTTGAACTCTCCAAAACTAGAAATACAAAAGTCGAAAACTTGTTTTTAATTGCGAAAAAGCACACATTATTATAAATTATTTTGCTCTGAACCTATCACGATTATAAAATAACCTGAATTTGAATAAATTAGCAAAATTTAAATAGTTAACTCCGTGTGAAATGTCAAGGCTAATAAGATGATTTCGACAATAATAATAATTTAATACATTATGCTTGAGTGATTATAGAAATACAACATTATACTCGGGCCATTACCACGTGATGTTTTGAAACATCTATGCCTAATTGTTGGTATACAAAATTAAATTAATAATATTAATATAAACACTTATGTATACATATATAATTTAACGTAATTATACAATTGGCTACGTTATTCACTTGAGATCTGTATTGAATATACATGTTTTTTTTTCTGTTACTCAACTTTCTATGCATTATTAGTTTAATTCAAAGCATGTTAATTGTATATGACCTTTTTGTTTAAGCTCAATAATTTCTGAATATCAATATACGCTTAATTCATGTGAAAAAATTATAAATTTGACTTCAGCAAGACGACCCAAACTAAGCTTGGGAACAGGTGAGACATTAAAAATGTCTTAAAATACATTTAATAGTGTTTTGTTTTAAATTCAGACTAGGAAGTATTACAGTAGCACTATTTAAGCACTTATTAATGTCTTCAAATGTACAGATTAATGAAGATAAGTGTTATACGCTTTTAATATATATTTTTACACGTAATAAAAACATTGTTTATTAGATAAATTGCTTTATAAAAAGACCATTTAGTTCCATTTGCTGTCAAACATTAACCTATATAATTTACACCTTGAAATACAGCTACCTAAAGAAATAGGATAATTAAATAGAGAAGGCATATTTCAATTAACAACGATTTAATAAGTCAGGGAACCCATATTTACTGTCGATCAAAACATGTATTCAAAACGTAAACCGCATCCGTTTACATTATTTCGTAACTCAAAGATTTGCGTTTTTACTTTTTAGCGGATCTGTGAGAATCTCTTGGCTATTGTCCAAGGCTTTATGAAATGACACCCGCCGCATTGCTTAACTAACGCTTCTATTGTTTTAAATGTACACAGCAATAAATAGACGCGCCCTTGAATATCTATACGCATTGCAATTAAAATCGAGCGATATTTTGGTAGGCATCAATACGGTGGGAATTTGTGTTGGTACAGAACGAAGGTTGTGGCATGCAGGGTTCAGAAATTTTGTTTTTAAATGTTTCTGGCGCAATCATGAACATCATCATTAGCTTATGGCACACTGCTTAGCTCGATATTTGGCTCACATCAGTAGCTCACCTAGGTCCACTACTGGGCATAGGCCTCTCCCATGCCACGCCATTAAGCTTGATATTTGGCTCTCCTTTAACAATCCTTACCCGATGCCTTACGAATATCAATCCTCCCATTATTAAATGATGTATCGCGATCGAACAGTTCGACTCGCGATCCCGCCGCGTCTGCTCATGATTAAGGACTCCGGTTGGGTCCGAAACTAGTCGGGCTACCCCGATAAATACGCGTGAGTAAACCGTTACATCCTTTAATAATGAATCATTCTCACGACAGTTACTATAAAAATCATCCTCCCATTTGGGTATAAGGCGCCCTACACTACGTTTAACCAACACCCAACATATAATAACTATCCCTCTATCTAGCTATTACGGTTGATTAGTAACAGCCCGGTAACAGAGGGATAGATAGGGTAGGTTTAGTAATAGGATTCAGTTTGAAAATCCGACATCGATTATTTTTGACATGATCTTTTGTCTAGCTCACTGCAATCATCAATAGTTCTTCATAACCTTTCAACTTAAATCCTATTATGTACACAAAACATCAATTTTACTATAATCTAAACATGTATATAAAATTGGAGTCTGTTCATAATATTGAAATAACCGATTTTTCTATATGCACATTATTATTACGGTACATACACCAAATTATTTTAGTATTCTGTCTGCCTGTCCGTTTGTTAAGGATAATTTTTAAAACCGATTGTAACTATACCTTTATTCTCCGGTAGCTGATGTAATAAATAATAACTTAATATGATACTTTTCTTTAACATACATAAAGTATTTTTTGTTAAATTCCACGCGGACAAAGTCGCGGTTTTATCTAGTATACTATATTATATACTAATAATTCATGACTGTACATAACCTTTTGTTGATAGACGTGTACGGCGGTGAACTTTATAGCTCATACGATGCGCCACTCATATTTATAAAGGGTAACGATGTAATTAGATTGCCTCATATTGTCATGGTTTGTTACAGTCGGTAATGATTCATGCTTCACACATTTTCTTTTGAATACGTTTTATTAGTTAATGTGAAGATTGATGAGTTTAGTGCGTATTTGTGGAAATATGTAGTAGTATATATAGTACGTAGTTTTGGGATGCGTTTTTTAGAGGACGCATTTTTTTTTCTGATATGAACGGGCTCAGTGTTAAGCTAAAGCCAAGTTTGCTGGGTGTGCCACCCTTGCCCCACGGCCGCCATCTTAAAAATAGCGCCAATTGAAATTGTTTTTACGGTATATGTATTAAACTAAACTAAACTTAAAACATATATCATTTCAATGAACTAATGTTAATTTTCTTGATATGCAAAACCGCTGTTACATACAAAGGAAATATACCTTACTGTCAAATATTAAGCTTTCAATTCCCCAATAATTTGTTTACAAAGAACAGTCTGTAGCAGGAACTCGTTGCGCTGATTCCAAATGGCATGTTTCCGGTAGTCTCATGGTAAAAGTCTATTTATTTTCAGCTGCGATTGAACCCATGTGATTAAACTATTTATTTATTACTTTCCTAAAATAAAATAAATTAACAAAAATAATAAATAGTCCCTACGCTGGGCACAGGCCTCTTTCTGTATAATAAAGAATTGAGCATTGAGCACACTGCGAGTTGTCAATTTTATGACCATAGTTTATGTAGAGCCCACAATTATATTTATATACGCGTAATAGTATTCTAAAACATTAAAGAAAATAGAACACCTACTTACTTCCTACTTGCGATTCAAATAAATAATAGAGTAGTTGTAAGAAGGTTTAAAAATATCCTATTTAACCAAGTAAGGAGTTAATTACCGTGATCGTGAGAGCGTCTTGAGCAAGTGACATCGTTTGTTCAGATCTCGTGTGGATATACATAGCGAGGCGACAAAAGGTCTCATATATTTTAAAGCAAGGAGATAGGTATATCTCCTTGAATAGTTAAATGCTAAAGATGCATTTGAAACCGATACTGTAGTGAAATTGCGTAATGCTTGTGTTTTATTTATATAAAGACTTAAAGAGGATATATTAGTTGAGTTAACTTAAGTGACAAATTGTTGTCATACAATTTTCTTCCTCTTTTATTCCCGCCATTTTCTTGTACTCAAGTGACAATCGATGTTTTAGATCATGAAACCCGAGATAAAACCCTTCCAATAGGTCTACCACCACGTTTTAAAATAAAACTGATTCAGTTAAGATAACACTCTTGGGTGTATCCTTTACTCAATTTTGAGCCTGTTTAATAACTTAGTACCAATATCGAACCAAAATTAATTAAGAATAGGAGAATTAAGTCAATAATTTTATCAAAATTGTGTTTGTTCATCCAAACGCAACAGAAACTTTAATCCAATCGCAATAATCCATCATCCAACCAAATTACAATCAATTTTCTCACGAAATTCCAAAATAATGATGGTATACGAACAATTAAGATGTTGAAGAAACGCATTCACACGCTGAACGCAAGTATTTATTGGATGATCTTTACCAGGTGCGCCCGCGCCGTTACGTCTGACCTGACTCACTCGAAAGGTTACAGACGTCCGTTCTAAACGACTTGTACTTCTTTAATAACCCCAGTTGATGTGAGATTAGTAATATGGAAAATATATATTCTTGGACAATACGAAAATATGGTTGTTTAATTAAAAGATTTCAATTTGAAAGATCGGTGTGTACTTGTTCTGCTAGCTACATTTTTTCTTACTCATAACAGCACATATATTTTGTGACATAGAACACAATTAAACAATTATTTAGAACATTTGAAAAAGTTTTCCATTGATTAACGCATTATTCTCATATTTCTCAATATCATTTGAAAAACGTGTATGAAGTCAATTGAAAATTATATTGAAAACGAAACCATGATGAATCGATTGACCGTATCTGACCAATCGCTCTGCGCATGCGTTAAATCGATAGATCTTCACGCGTTCCTATCAATCTGCACAGATTTTATGGTTCTATTGATTTTACACCACGATTCCGTTAACAATAAACATTGTTTTATTCACAATTCATAAGTTCTTTATTAAAATTTTCATGATTTCAGACCTAAATTAAAAAGCCCTAGACGGTCTCAAAAAACAATAGTTTCAAAATTGCAACTATTCTTTAAAATACCCTCATAAGTATTTAGAAAATTTAGTTATGAAACTCAAAATTAAAGTTTTTGTTGAAATTTTAATTTCAAAGTCGCTACTTCTTTACAAGCATAACCTTAAAAAGAAATAAAAAAAACCTTCTAGCAATTGATACACCGTGATCCAACAGAGGTCAGCATTCATAATATATTCCACGTATAAAATTGAATCGATTGCAATTGTTTTAAATAATATGGTATTACAAATATCGTGAGATGCTACAACACTATAACTACCGTTGTACGTGACTATTTTATCCATTCTATAACCTTTAAATGGTTTTCGATGACTATCCATTTGTTTAATTTATATTTTTGTTTAAGTGCACCTGTCAATATTAATAAATGTTTTTTTTTCTTTGCAGGTATGTTCCTAGATTCTTCTTGAGTGTTATTCATCATAAAATACTTTAAGATGGTTTGAATGTTTCACCAATGGTAATGTATGCGCTGTTTGATTATTATTCGATTTAAATGACATACTACTAATATTATAATCTTTAGAGTTTTTATGTATGTCAATATGGATCTTTGATTCTCTTTCACACAAAAACCACTGAACAGATTTAGGACAAACTAGGTTGCGCAGACAGATTAGAATCTGGATTAACGCATAGGAGAGTTTTTATCCCGAGTTAATGATCCATAGGATTGTAGCGGGTGGGCTCGCGGGCAACAACTAGTTTCACATATTTGTAGCAGCATCGCACCGAAAACTTTATCAAATATTAGCCGAGTCGATTCGATCTTCAATCAATATCGATTGACTAAATGACATATGATGCAATTAGTGTTGATTGACAACTGTCTCATAGCCAAGTATTTGCTCGCAAAAGTAATACCAAAATTCAAATTGCGTACAAGCCTAATCTGTATTCCGCCATAACAAAAACCGTTTTAAAGAAAGCGAAATATTACAAAAGCTCATCAAAACAAGTCTTTTTTTGTAACAATAATGTCATAGTTCATGTTATGTATTCATGTTTAAATTCCACTTAAAATACTTAATTAATAGCCATGGATATTGTGTAAAATTCCAAACACGCAATATTGCTCAAATCGTCTTATAAGTACCGGTCAAAAGTTCATGAGTTGGTCACTATGTGTTAATTTATTTCGCCGAGATTCTAAATGAACACGTAGTGTATTGTTTGCTTTGTTAATATTACTCGTTTTTAACGATTCGATCAATAATCGATATTCGTAAATCGATAAGTTGCACCTTGCTGTCTGCGGTTGTATAATTTCGTAAGTTCCATTATTGTATCGAGTTGCGAAATTTTAACTTGCAGATTTAAAATAAATGTTTTTAATAACATATTCAAGAGCTCTTTACATTCATGGACTAAGGGCCTCTAGATCACAAAGCACAGTAGACTTTAAGATGAGAATCCTAGAACCTTCTGAGGTCCTTATAAGGTACCAAAATTATAAGGACTTGAAACTTTACATAACACTGTAGGTATTTAAATCAGCTATCAAATTTAAGTATTGAGTTTACTCGATAATCGATAAAAATATTCCATGTCATGTTGTCAACCACAAAATTACACGATGCCCACTTCGGTCACATTTTGCCCGTGAAATGTTGTAATACAAATTGCCGACTCAAATTATGGTTTATACTCAAGGTGTAATTAAGGGGTACGTCCAAGATTCATTGCTTGCCCACCTTGGAATGTTGCATAACCATTTTGAAATTATCCGAATTAAGGAAAACGGTTTAATACTTAGTCATATCGGCCTGATGTGTTGATTTTCACCTTGAATATTGATCTTAGTTAAACTAATTGGAAGATAACTCTTAATCGATGTGAATGACCAAATTGATTTAATAAATTTGCAGGATATTAGGAACTTGGTATTGAACTGTTAATTAACGCAGTTTAAATTAATTAAAACCTGAATAAATGTAAAACGTTTTATACCTAGCGTTTACTACTTTACCATATAATAGAAGGAAGGATAAGTGTTTGATCACTATACTTTGTAAGATATGAGTTTTTTTTTTCAATCTAGGCTTCCTCAAGTTTTTAATTTCTTCGCCATCCGTGTCTTAGAATACTAAGAAAATTCGCATAAATTTCGAAAAAGTAGTCACATTGCTACTTTGGCTGCGTTGAAGTCAAACCTGCACCTCGTGCATACAAATCCATGCATAGAGCTACAAGGCCGACACGACACCTTGTAATATAGTATATTATATACCTAATTCAAACATACCAAACACCAATACCTACAAGATACTTAAAAATTCAAGCCATTTGTATATGCGATTGTGAATATCCGACGTCTATCATCAATAGATACTCATTGCAGCTATTTTTATCTTTTTCCATATTGAACAGCATCGGAACCAATGACACCATTTTGAAACAGGAATGCCAAATATCATTCCCTTCACATGTTGACATTAAGTTTGACTAAACCTCGTGATGGTAGGAATAAATTTATCTGTGTGAGACATCGCGGATCCCTAACAGAATACTTAAATGATGAATCTTCACTAAAAAACATGAAAGGCGTTAACGGATCAATTTAGATGATTTATTTCAAATGAGTCTGTACAGTGTACATAGAAGTTCCAAAACTGGGCAATTATAAATAAAATGAAAAATGATGAGATGAATCCGATTTTCCCACATGTTTAAACCTTTTGGTACTTTTTTGTAGTTTGGCCTAGAAGTCCAGTCTGTGTGATTTTCCTAAAACTTAAGTTTTACTTATTCAAAATTACTTATATTTAAAGATCTTTATGCAGCCTATATTTTTAATAAGAAGCTTCTTGCCATGTAATCTTGATACATTAGTATCGA
>NW_020800484.1:0-31470 GCF_003590095.1 Trichoplusia ni | reverse complement strand
GCGTATATAGAACAATACTATTTACACAAAAATAAATAATCGTGATTGAACTCGCGAAAGATTCACATTAGCGTATCCGTGCGCGTTTGAATCGATCACGTCACGATTAAAGTCATATTTTATAACATTTGAACCGTTAACGAATCGTAACGTTGTTACGAACCGACGGTCCACACAGTTGAAGTTACACAAACGCACAACACACACAGTACTACACACTTACATACTAATATATATATATACACTTATATATATATATATAATAATATGTATGTGTGTTGATCATCTTCATAATAATATTACTACATGTGTGTGTCGTCCATTTTTCGTTCGTAGACGACATTCAGCGACTTTTTTTTTTGATTTTGATTTTGATTTTTTTTTTGCAGTAAATGTCCGTCCACATTCGCTGCAAGTCAGCACTCCTCCGATGTTGGTATATTGGATGGCCGCGGGTGGTCGGGCCTTCAGCTCTTCTCGCCTCGCGTCGAGCTCTTCTCTTCGCCGGTTTTCAAAATCCCATACCTTGTCCCTAATAGTCCGCCTCCATTTTGTTCTATCTGCGGCCATAGCCTCCCACTGTGACGGATGTAAGTCACATCTCTTCATGTGGCGTTTAAGCACATCTTTGTACCGCAGGCGTTGACCACCCTGCTTGCGCTTGCCATTTAGCAGTTCTGAGTAGAAGACACGCTTTGCTACTCTAGCATCTGACATCCGGGAGACATGACCCGCCCAGCGCAGCTGCCGGCGCATTAGATAAGCCTCAATGCCACTAACATTAGCTCGTCTTAGTACTTCCGTGTTTCGAACACGGTCCGACCACTGGATGCACATAATGTCCCGTAGGCATTTTAGATGGAATTTATCTAAAGTCCGAATATGCTCGCGGTAAAGACACCAAGTCTCAGAGGCATACAACAGATTTGGCAGAACTATTGCCATGTACACAGCAACCTTTGTAGAGAGCTTTATGTCATGCGAGCGGAAAACCTTGGCACGAAGTCTACCAAAAGCTGCAGCAGCTGTTCCTATTCGGCTGTTAACTTCGTTATCAAGGAGACACCTGGATGTTATGGTGCTGCCAAGATATTTGAATTGATTTACTTGCTTAAGTGAGACTTCTCCGAGTCTAATGTCAACTGGGGCACTGTTCACAGTATCAAGTGCCATGACTTCGGTCTTTTTAACATAATTTTCAGGCCAAATCTGTTACATACCTGAAGTAGTCTCGACATAAGCCGCTGCAGCCCATCTAGGGATTCTGCTACAAAACATAAGTCATCTGCATACATCATCTCGGTGATAGTCGTGTGAGACACTCTTGTGCGAGCCTTCAGTCTATTCAAGTTGAAGACACCACCGCCATCGGTACGAAATCGACGGATACCTTCGGACAGATTCTGACAGGCTTCCCGGACTACAACTGCAAAGTACAGGGCAAAGAGAGTTGGGGCGAGCACACAGCCTTGTTTCACACCGCAGCTCACCTTAAAGAAATCGGAGTCTTCGCCCTGCACACTGACACAGCAACGCATGTCATCATGCAGGAGTCGTATTAATCTTATGAACTTGTCCGTGCATCCAAGTTTCGCCAGTACCACCCATAAGGCTTTGCGCGGTACCGAGTCGAAAGCTTTCTCTAAGTCAACAAAGCACAGAAACAGTGGTTGACTCTGTTCTCGACTCTTCTCTAGAAGTTGACGAATAGAGAAGATGGCTTCACACGTGCCTCGATTCGGCCGGAAGCCAAATTGGGTTTCAGGCAGTATGTCTTCAGACAAGGACATCAAGCGGTTTAGTAAAATTCGTGCAAAGGTTTTGCCTGGAGAGGTCAGGAGAGAGATACCTCTATAGGAGTTGCAATCAGACTTGTTGCCTTTGTTCTTGTACAAAGAGCACACCCGAGAGACTCGAAACTCATCAGGGACTCGCTCCTCGTCCCACATCTTTACGAAGAGTTTCCAAATGGTCTCGTGCAACTCCGCACCCCCATATTTCAACAGCTCCCCAGGAACATTATCAATGCCGACCGCTTTTTTGTTCTGTTGTTGTTGAACGGCGACGATGACCTCACGCAGAGTCAGTGGATCGTCTAGCTGTTTAATTGTGGGCAGTGATGCAATCGTTGACAATCGTAACAGTAGTCAGACAGCTTGAAAGTAGCTAGAGAGTTGAAAAAAAGCACGTCTGCACGTAAAGCAGAGATCACCGTGCAAGATGGGCAAGGGGTTTCCTCGCATGGGACAAATATTTTTTTGATTCTATTAAGGTGTTCTACCTAAACTGAAACCTAAACTATCCTGAAGGATTTGGCCACAAACTACGAGAGCCTTTGACTATTTTTATTCGTAGGTATCCCTTATCGTGGTTTGTTGTGCTCTCTGTTTATCATAGTTAGGGTATGGCATTGGGATAGCATGTGATTCAATTAAACACTTTGAGGAACAAAACAAATAAATTCTAAGTGAACAGTAACATCACACTGTTGTTGTAATTAAATCGTTCCACGTCGTTAGGTATCACTAACGTTATTTCAAGCAATATGTTTCACATAAGGAAATAACTAACATTTCATTTGAGAATCAGATTCGTATCTAATTGAATAGTCTAACAGCCTTATTGCAAAAACCTATTTAAAATCATCCAAATGATTCACCAGACCGACTGATATGGTTTAATAACACCTAATATTTATTAAATCTTCCATAGTCCCAAGGACTTTCAAAGGCTATTTAAGTAAACATGGATTAATAAACAAGATGGCTGGATAAGACGTCATATCCTCTACAGGCGGATGCCATAATTTTTCAAACGAGGAAATATTACAGCAATTATATATGCTTCCTTTGCCGTTTCTAGATAGATCTTATTAATACGTTTTGATCCGGAACTTTGATGTTTTACGAGTAGTGCTAATCTAAGTTTTATGTTTACTATATTTACCATATCTGATTTACTTATTTCAAATATTATTTATAGAAGACTAAAGTTCAAATTCGTAATTCATTAGTTTTCTCTAGAATTGCTACCAAGTTTTCAATCCTCCTCCCTTGCTCCCAGGTCTGGGCACGCACGGGCTAACAGCTGACGCGACCGGTGCCCTCATCTCCCTGCACGTCGCCATGAAGAACGAGCTGCAGCGACACGTCGAGGTCTACAAGCAGGCGATACATAAGCTGGAAGAACTGGTACGGTGGAATAACCATTTGGTTATCTTTTTTAAACTCGAGTATGGAAGATTCCTTACCGAGTGGGCTAGTTCTAAGCCCTGGACAGAGAATGGTGGAAGGATGGGTTCAATAAAGAGAGATAAAAAATGATTCCCATTTATTTGGATTGAGAGGATAGGAAAAACAGATTGTAATAACTCTATAGGCAAATGCTATCTCATGAACTTGAATGTGATGGATGCATCACTCTAATGATCTTATGAGAATCCTATGTTTTTTAATCTTTCCTGATGTGTACCTACCAATGGAGACCTATCTATGGACTTCCTTTATGTAGATTTATGTTTTAGTCATATAAATAATGAATACTTAAATAAAACAATATAAAAGTAGAAGCATTTAGATTCACAAACAAAATAATGGAAGTGGCTGAAAAATTGAAACCAGCCCACGAAAACTGATCTACATTGAAGAGAATTACAAATTCGTTCCTACTCATACCTCACAATACCTAACCAGTCCTTCTTTCCACAGTCACCGGTCACCATAACCCAGGACCCAGCTTCATCATCCCACCAGCGACTGCTAGCCCTCTGCCATGCTGACGTGGAGCGGCGGCTGATAGACAACAAGTCTCTCCTCACGATAGTGGACAAGCCCGCGCTGCGCCAGCTCCCGACGCTGGTGGCGTCGCTCGCGGCGCGCGTGGAGAGCGACAAGGCGGTGCTCGCCTGCATCGGCCAGATCAAGCGAAGTGATCCCAGCCTGGATTTGAGCGATACGAGGTGAGAGTTTTGAGGTTGAGTGTCATTTGTTTTGTGCAGTTGTTGGGGGAAGGGTGCTTAGCGTCATTGTACCTATCGATAGGAATTTCTTGGATAGTCATTTGTCTTTTTAGTTTTTGGTATGGATACTTAGTTTGGTGTATATTTTAGTATTAATTTATTAATTATTTTTCATTTTTCGACTTGATCTACATTATTGTCTATGATTGAAAAAAAGTGTAGCTCTAATTTAGAAAAGCAATCGGTTTTTGGATAGATCTGAATTATATCAACGTTATAAGTAATTTGAACTATATTTAAAGTAACAGACCGACATACACACATCCTGTATAATGACCATACGAGTAATTACCATTATACAAGGTGCGTTGGAATGTGTAGTTACTGTACACCGGCTGCATCATTCATCAACATGTCGATTTGTATGAAATTCTTCTATAACAGCTGGACTAAATCCGGGAATCGTTTAAACAAGATCGCTATGTGATTGTAACGGGGATATGTTCTTAATAACATTCTACTAAATACATTAGACTGCTTTATTACGAGCGGAATGTGAGAATTTATTTTTTGTGTCTGTGTTACTGGGTGTACGTAAAGTTATGAATATTAAACGTCTTAATACGAACAAGTTTTTTTGCAAATTACGCTAAATAATCACATCGTTGTGTGTTGATTTGCAACAACAATATTTGATCACATAAGTAAAAAAGTAGATACATTGTATTTCTAGAAAATAAAATTAGTGTGTAAACTGTTTTTAAAAATATGCGCGAGAAAGAAAAACTAAATTAATAAGAGATAAAAAATATCAGAAAAGTAAGCAATGCAACCGACGTCTACGGAATCGATACAATTTTTATAAAGTTCTCAAGAAACCAAATCATTAAAAGGTATTAAAAAATGTAATCCCTTCGAGTTCAGTCCGATAAAAACACTAAGCCTCACAAGTGAAAAAATAATCAAGCCCCTTTGGGTACGTATAAAATGAATCATGACTGCTAGGAGGCTAGCACAGTCGGCTAAAAATCATACACAATCATAAAAATCGCGATAAAACTACAAAAGTAGATTTTAATCTAAATTTGTTTTAGAAAGTGGTCGCGCGACTCTCGTGCTATATATTGAGAGGTAAAATAAACGCTATTAATGCTTAAATTGAGATTCCATTTTGATTTATTTGTTAATTAAATTACTTTCGACTTGTATCGTTGTGTCACCGGCTGGTTGTGTAATAGGGAATCAGATTGGTTCTGATTAATTTTAATAGATTTTTGTCTGTTTAATTATATTTTGATTAGTCTGGGATTGTGAGAATATTGTAAAATTACTTTATTTCTTTTTGCAGCTTTGCTTAACAAATTATGCATTTTATTTTATTTATCTATGGCAAGACCGAAAGATTCTTGTTTATATATCAATCAGATTTCGTATAGGCAATCCACATGTGCTAGGGACAATAGGGAATGTTGAGAAAATACACGAATCAAAGATTTAGTAAATTGAATAGCTTATATATAGCTTGCATGTAAGACCCTCTTTCATGAAAAAAATATGAACTGTTTAATATACTAAACTACATTTAGAAATAGGAAAAAAAAAACAATAGTCAAAGATACAATCACTGGCAAAAATGCATTTCATAACCGTGCCAAGTTTACGATGCGCTAATGTGGACAAGCCCTAAGGCTGTCTTTTCTAATTGGTCTAGCATCAGTCTCTCATTTCCCATTACCCAACCGAAGAGACACGCCAACAGCTGATTAAGACGCGCTAGGAAGAGGAAGGTGTTACCTCACGCGGTAATGTTTCTAATGATATGCCTTAAAAGGAAATCGGTGATGAACACAATGCGTGCTAACGACAAGTTACTGTATAAGCAGGAAATGTGGGTTATGTGGTGTTACAACTGGAACGATCTGATTTAGAATGTACTGCTGAAGCTATAAAGAGATGCATAAATCAATAGGTTATTATGTAGAAAACCGATGAGTCGCATCCTATTCTATTACTACCGTTGTCTGTTAGTAGATTTAGATGACATAATGTGTGTGTAGATTGTATTGATTCAAATAGTTTTTTTGAGCTCTTTGACCAACATCTATTTAAATAAGGTCGAAAAAAATTTAAGGAAATCGACAATTTAAATATCTGGTAAATAACTTAATTTGAAAAACACGTCAAACTTAATATCAAATTTCTGAAATCAGTTTCCATAAGGTATTCTTAAGTTGTATAAAGGAATCGCTGCTCGACACATACCATATTATCTCTATTCCAAAAATAACCCAAAATTCTCACCAAAAATTCGATCATCTAAAACTAGTTTCTCTTTTACAAGCAACCTTCAATTACTATGGCCAATGAAATTCCAAGAACAATTCATAAAACAATTTACCGTGAGAACATCGTTCTGAGACAATAACCGATACTTAATAAAAAGTAACAGTTACTATAACTACGTGAGATATGAACACTTTGATTTTATTGAAATGTGGCGGGATTGTGTAATTGTGTTCATTGTTCGCTAGGCTAACCAGAGTGTTTTATACGAGTAATGGTGCTGGAGCCAGATTTTGTTTTTGCCGATCTAAGATTTCAGGGGTAGCCTGAGAATCTGGATCTACAATGATAACAAAACAACGAGACACTGGAGATTGTTCGATAATTTGGGTTTTGACTTTTGGTCCTTTTCTGGAACATAAGAAAATAGGAGAAGTAAAGCATTGAGTTTTCACATCCATGATAGGATACAATTTAGATTCCCTCTATTGGTAAAGCTAATATCTATTGACTGATGTAATACAAATAAACAGCGCAAAGATTTAAGTATGCAAACTGTAAGTAATTACAACAATCACTCATCCAATGAGACATTCCCATGCTAAGCTGATTCACGACGACCACTCAATTACGAGCACACACACGACACCCACTTAATGCATGTATCATATCACCGACATTATTACCTGTTATTACTTTAAACGCAGCGTTTATCACCTTGAATGGACTGCACAAAACACAACAACCAAGAACAATCCTTAACACAACCGGATAAAGTCTAAACTCAAACAACAGGATCCAAACTCCAGAAATCATAATTCAAATTTTATTAATCACAGATACAGGTGAACAGTTAAAAGAAGTAGTTAAAAATATTATTTAACGTGTGATGCAACAGTGAAAGCTGACTTTCGCGTACCGTGTGACACATTACGTCACGATGTTTATGTGAATTATTTTGTGTATGTATAGTGAAATCAGTCGGAAAACGCAAATCATTGAAATTGTTTGTCGAAACATGTTTATTATGTAAATGAAGATTCAATTTGCTTTTTTATGGGATTTTATGGATTTAGAAAAGAAGATCCAAACTACGATTGCTTAATAAATGGTGAACAGTAAGAGGTTTCATAAGAAGAGTCACTTAAAATCTTTGCATTCCTTTACCCCAGTTCTTCGGATCCTGGCACGATGGCTGGCACAACCCTCAGGCGGAAAAAGAGAATGCACATAGTCCATCACGAATACGACGAGGGGTGAGTTTGTCACCATTTATTGGACACCAACCTGTCCAGTAATAAGGGAAGACTTTATATAAATTGCATGAAAATATACCAAGGATCATGGAGGATAGGAATGATAAAGAGGTTGTGGTGACTTAACTAATAGCATGGCTTTCAGAATTACGTGTCATTCAGAATTAGACATCACATCAAGGAATTCTTATTTTTAAGTTTATACCTGAAAATTATTCGTTAAATTCGATATTCGGAGCCACTTGGAGTCAACGCATTAGAAATAATACTTGAAGTATTTTATTTCAACAAAACCCAAGAAGACTCTGAAACATATGGTTTTTAGCGATTCAGGAAAGAGCAAATGATAACAAAAGTGATGAGCACGAAGGTAGACAGATAATCATAGAGATCAGAGCGAGGAAAGATAAAGGGTTTCAAATTAATTAGTGAAGAAATGGACCCTGAGTTAAAGCAGAAATAATTCATGAAGGGATCAGTTGTTCTGTAAACCAATGCTATACGCCAAACGAACTCATAAGTAGAATTAGAAACGAAATGATTGAGGATTGGGCGCGCTGGAACGGAAACCAATGTAAAAGGAAATAAATAATCTTAACAAGTTCTCTTACCAGTGAGTGTATTTCCGGAAATCTAATAGAACATGTTATTGAATATACAATTAACATGTGTTCCTTTCCCCGAGATTGTAATGACATCTCTTAAGTACCTCACTAAGAGAATTCTAACAAAAAAGCTTTAAGTGGCAAAACGTTTACTGTAATTGAATATGTAATAACAGCTTAATATGAAAGCAAAAGAGGATTTAATTTAAATTGATAATTATTTATGTATTAGACTTTCAAGACTGACAATTACTATGATATCACCTAACACAGCTATTACCATCACGAATGTTATCTCAGAATCCATGGAGTTATAATAATGAAGGTGTGAGTGTATAACAGCCGCGCTCAACCGCTAACGAGCGAGTATCAATCCACATCAATGTCTCGCCCATTACCTTTAAACTTTCCACCATAAAAACCGACAAACTACCAAGAAAACCTTTCATTTAAATATCAGCTTTATACAACATATCATAAAGTATATCATCGAATAAGCCACACGTCTAAAGAAAAGTAAAAGATAGATTTATCGCATCTTACGTCGCATTGTTTGAATGGAAACATGGAAAGTCAACGATTTCCACTTTCCAAACCAGTTGGGATTTTAACCAATATGTGACGAACACGTTCACATGAACATCTGTTTACTCACCGACGTTTTGACATCATCCATTGTTTTACTGCTTGGCTAGTCTTGAATGATGTGCATTGGATAGTGAAATTCAAAACACCAGTACTTTAACATAATTATAAATGCGATGGTAAACAGCTTTCTGCTGAGCAGATAAATATAATCGTAAGGGTCTCTATAATTAAGCATCTTTACGAGTAGGTACTTCAAGGAAGTACGGAATGGTTCGGGAGAGTCCGCTCATTAATGCCTCTATTAGTATAAGTGTAACTAGTCCCTAATGCACTTTCTTGTTAGCTTACTCTTGGATTAATTTCTTCCTACCGACTGTGGACTTCCGTACTCTTACATTAAGCACTACTCAGAGGTGTAGGGACTACTGTCAATGTAGCTATTTGTCAGAAAAAAATAACTAATGAAACAATATAATTATTCTTATTCCAACTTGCTTCGGGATTTCATGTCCTTTAGGAAACCTACTAGCGTAGCATTGTTGACAATATTACTTTCAAACACTCTGATTTGACATTAACCTTGGCAATCCAAGTATTACATGGTCTCGGTACATTCGATTCAGTTTTACCTCTGTTGGCGTCCAACAATTAACTCGGTTGTACCGTTTCCTTGTTATAGGTCTATGACAAATGAATTTTCTGACATATGTCACTTTTTTCATTAGTATTGACTCGCAATTATGAACCTATTAAATTGTTACCAAACGCTAAACGAGATTTCATAACGAGTCATCATAATAAAGATACAGTAACATATACAGACAGATTTTCGTCTACCCATACTGAATTAATTTAGCCTCAAAGCAAAAATCTGTTGTGTTGACACGAAAATGACTAAACACAGACCCAAATCCCGTTACAGTGCCAACGGAACCTCAAAATAAATTAAAATAGTTCGTCGCCTCTCTTATGAAACTACATCCAGTAACAATGGTTTCCCATCCATTTCTCTGTTGAGTAACTTTTTACGCGCGCAGAGCGCTATTGTTTCAGATAGTTTATGATCACCAGACGTGGGAACCTTCAGATAATGCTAGGGTTAAGCTAGGGTTATGTGAATTTGTTTTGGAGAAAAGGTCGGTATAACTGTCTCGCCTGTTACGGAGGTTTGTGTAACCTGCTTTTCGGTTGATGGTTAAGTGATATGCTAATTTTTGCCTACTTGTTTTTATAGCCTAGATTAAAAATGCGTTTGGTGATAAGTTAAGAAAAAATATAAGGTTGAATTATTAGGTATTCTACAGAAGATTTTTTAAGGTTGAAGTCATGTTGGATATGTTTTACAATTTTGCTTTTAATTATAGCATTTATTAATAAATAATGAAATTATGCATGCTAGATTGAACAGAGAGGAGAGATTTTTAGCATTTTTGCGTCTAGACTTGAAATTAAGAAGTTGTCAAGAAAAGATTGTTTAAAGGGACTTCTAATGCTACATTTAACGTGGAAATCAGACATGTAATAGGTTGTCCACTTGCAGGCCGGTGGCGGGCGTGCTGATGAGCTACTCGCGCGGCTGCGCGGCGGTGCTGGGCCAGATGTGCGAGGAGCAGACCGGCAGCACGGACCCCGCCACGCCGCGCTCACCCACCGACTCCGCCAGCGACGGGTACCACTCCGACAGCGATGACTCGCACCAACATCCCGACAGGTAACATCCAAAGACATTCTATTACCCGCTAGAAATGAAATAGGATGGACGTTATTACTTTTACATCATTTTTTAAGCTAGCTGAAGTCTACTTTTCCTAGCTGGCTAACCTGAGAAGAAACGTCGTAACAAACTCAGGGGTTATCGCCTCTTTTAAATTTAAATTTTTTTTAAATTAAAAATTAATTTAAACAAAACCAGTGCCTTTTCCAATTATGTGATCCACGAATGCTTGTTATGAGTCTGGTGCACGTGATTTGAATGTTTTTGAATTTTCCCTTGAGACAAGAATTCAATTCCTTACAGCAGGAATCGTTTTTTATAATTTTTTATAATAATACAAATGCAATATAACAAATGTTAAAGTAATCTCAATATTCTAGTTTACAATGATTAGGTAAGATTGCACAACATCGCCTGTCGGTCGGTGCTTGGAAGACGTTATTTATTAATACTTTCTACTAAGTAGAATGTAAAATATTTTCCATAAATAACTCTTAATAAACGATTGCAATTATTAAACAGTTCGATGCCGAAATTAACGTAATTTTGCAGTTATGTGAAAACTGTTACGTGTTTATTAGTAAACAATGTTAATTTTGTTGTCAACACAGTGCAGTTTTGCATAAAACATACATTCCGATACTCCGAATTATAGCAAGTTAGGTTGTTTCTGATTTACTTTTGGGTTACAAGAGCGCTTATTGAGACCAGTCTGCACCAGCAAGTTATTATCAAGAGTCATCGTTCGTCATTTGTTCTTTTGTATTTAAAGTTTTTGTAATAAACGAACCCGCTGTTTGTATGTAATTCTTTTATTAGGCTGTAGCTCATGAACTGTGATTGATAAACAGTTGAATTGATGTCTTTCCTCCGATAACGATAAATAATGGAAACAAAATTGAGGTTTAGTAACGATTGTGGCATGGTGTTGTTGCAACATTGATTAATTCAGCTTATTCGTACGGCACTCTAGTTTTGGCGAGTCTGACTCACACTCGACAAGATTTATTATTGATCTTGTTCCCAGTTTTCTGTAGCTTTTCCTTACTCCACTAACGTGCCTAGTCTCATCAGATTCGAAAGGCTTTCACCTCACCTTACCGCATTGTCGGGTCATTCGCAGGAGTAAGTTGGTGTCGCAGTACGCGGCGGTGTGGGCGCGCGCCGCGGACGAGGTGCTGCCGGCGCTGGCGGCACTGGAGCCGCTCCGACACACACCGCATCTCAAGTATAAGATCGTCTTCTCTGTGGTAGTTGTAAGTATTACTTAACCTGACACACACTTCTGATTGGAAACAAAGGCAAATTCTGAACTTCTACTTTTCAATCATAATTATTACACAAGGATTGCTTTTAATTTCATTAGGTTTTGAACCTGTGGAAACTATTTCTGTTAAAGTTAAATTTTTCCTACGCCCTTTGCAAAAACTTATCTAATTCTCCTAACATAACTGAACGACCAGTTAAGTTTAGTTTTCAGAGGGCGTACTTTCAAATATAGTTTTAAAGACAGCTTTAGGTTAGACTGTTTTTTAGGTACAACACAGGATACTCAAAAATAGAAAAAATATTTAAATTTTCCAAATTACTTTAAAAAAATAATTGAATACCTGTATTAAAACGAATCCAATTATTCCAATTTGACAGCTAGCATTCCGCGCCGTCATCAGTCTCCGTGACCGGCGCCTGAACGAGGTGAAGTCTCTCCTCGGGCTGGACCCGGAGACCAGCTCCAGCGACCCGCACGTGGCGCGCCTGCTGAGCGCCGCCACGCGGGTGCTGCACACCACCGCGCATAACTTCCCACTCGGGGAAGCTGAGAGGACTGTCATCAATCAGGTGGGTGGAGGAAATGTTTATATTTGCTTGTAAATTAACGTTGTGTTGGGCATCCAAATAATGGTTGCAGTTTTGAGAATTTTTTTGCCAGTTATAGATGCAACTTTTAAATGTTTAACGTTAACGCATCTTATAGTTGGTCTAATCTTTGATAATTTTGTATGGTTGTCACTCTGTAAATCAAAAAATTAATGCGAAAGCGATTATACATAAGCGAAATGATAATACAAGACAAGGATTGCTTACTTGCCATTATTTGCAATTTATTTTGATATTTATTTGATTATATTTATATAGTTTACTCCACTGTTTATATATTTTCTAGTCCGCTACTATAAGCATACATGAGCATGCTGTTACATCCATATACATACCGTTTATGGTATATCCAACCTGTATGTTTATCCAACTTCTTATTTATAACCTTCGTATAAGCAATAGTACTTCAATATTCTGGTCCGCTCAGGTGGTGAGCACGCTGCGCGAGTACCCGTGCCTGGCGTCGTGCGGCGCGCTGCACGCGCTCGCAGCAGCCGCTTGCCGCGCGGCCTGGGCGCTCAGCCTGCACTCCCCGCCCATGAGGATCGACACCGACTTCACACCTGGTAACATGCACATGCCTATATCTTAAACGACCATGTTACTTTGACAGTCCTGCATTTTCCATTTGCAAAACAACATTCAAAATTACTGGGTTATGATGTAACCGAGTGGCTTCATCTTGAAAAGACTGTGGATACACAACACAAAATACAACTAAATTCTTCTTGCTTATCCTCTTCCTTAACCAGACTTTTTTATTTATTTAAATTTGTTTTCTGACTTGAATACGGCATGGCTAGTTTCAACTACATTCGTGTTGTCCTTAATAATCTTAGCCTTCTTGGACACGATAAGGTACTTTTTCCAGCTGATAGCGTTCGTTATCGGTACAATATTTACTTTATCATCAATAAGGTGACTCGTGTGACGAAAACAATTGATGAATCAATATTTTGGTATGTTTTACACTAAACGGATATTAATTGAGGAAGTATGATATACAACAAATTGACTTTTAAAACATTTAACTTTATAACAAACTTTTCATGTCTAAGTTATATCAAAAATGAAAAACTTATGTCTTCATTTCGCTTCTCAAAATTATTACACCTATTTTCTGAATATACTGAATGGAGCTCTATGCACATTTACTGTTTTACAAATAAAGGAAATAATCGTAGGATCTTTAGTAATATTTTGTCAGTTAGTCATGCAGGAAAATGAGAAAAAGAAAATTTCAGACAATCCTATTTACCAAGGCCAAACATCTCTTGACCTCCTCTATAACAATTTTCCTCCATATTCCAGTGGTAATGAACCCAGAGAAGCACGTGCGCTTCTCTCCCGAGGGTCGCGACGGGAGAGACCGGCGCTCTGACCTCATCAAGTCGTTTGTATGGCCGGCGCTCATGGACGGCGGCCGGTGTGTCTTCAGGGCAGTCGTGCTCACATGAGGACCAACGGATTACGGATACTGCACGTAGTAGTAACATAGAACGTATAAGGTGACGTGAAACTGCTGATGTATACGGAGACAAGGGGGCAACCAGTACTAGAACAAAAAAACTGGATGCCGTGAGAAAGAGGGGCAGCACCAGGCGTAACACGCCATCCCTCTTACACAACTGCAATTTTCGTGTCTTAAAAGTGGTAACATCCATAGTAGATTACGGTAGAGGAAAGAGAGATGGAGTATTGTATTATGGGTAACGTCATCGCACTTCTACTATGAGAATAATATTCTAGCTCGTAATCGTGCTAGCATACTTGTTACCGTTATCAACATACAAGAATTTGAATTGTATAAAGCTAAAAATACTAATTAAATTCTGTGAGAAGAAAAGTAAATAATGACATTGTATCGAATTTACTGATTCTAAACTAAATTACATTAGAATTAAAAATGTGGAAATTCAAGGCAAACGAATGCGCAAATCATATTAAGCAATTAAAGTAATTTGATACTTATCCTAATGGGCACAAAGTATTTATTTGAAGGTTAATTGACGTGACTAATTCACAATGGTGAATGATGTAGAGTGCAGTGTATAGATAGCCAGTATTTATTATTAATGTAGCGTCTTGTTATTTATTGTGAAAACACAAGGCTATTGAAAAAGGGCAAGTAACGAAGTATGAATTACCATTTTTCCGATTATTTATTGACAAATAAACGTAATAATGGATGATTCATATGATTCGTCAGACAAGTATTGAATGATAAGAAACGATTGTGAGTCAATTCCTCTGGCTGATGCGCTATTGTTTTAAGTTTTCTTCAGCTATCTTGGAGGAGTACTATCATGATTGGAAGGGGCAGGAGTGATGGCATCAGGCCTTATTTATTTGTAAATGTCATCTAACATTAGTATATCATGATTGAAATCAGACTACGTCACCTGTGAGCTCTCCACGCTTTGAAAGCAGTATCCTTGTATGTTTATATGTATTGATGAAGTTCTGACGTTTATGCTGTATGTCACATTGCGCGTCATTTTTGTATCTTTAGAACGAATTTTCTCGATCTAACTCTTGTACAAATGTCTCTAAACTTTTATAAGCCTAGTATTATCTAATAATAAAATAGTTATTAATAAATATTTATTATGTAACATTAACATCGACCAATAAATAGTTTTAGAAAACCCAAGTTGTTTTTCTGTGCACGCTACATGAGTCACGAACCTATCAGCTTGATAAGATACGGAGACTGGTGCTTGATATAAAATGCACAAACACTTTTGTACTTCAGTATTGTGTGATATTCAGCGCAAGAATGTATTCCGGATCTGGACATCCTTACTACGGACCTTACGGGCCCCCGCCCCCCGGGGGCTGGCCTCCACCGCCCCCCGGCAGTCAGCCAGCGACGTATCCCCCGCCATCAGAGTACGGCCAACCACCTTACCCTTACTACGTTCCTGGAACAGTGATGATCCCAGTGCCTATCCCCCGATGCAACCACCAACAGACACCCAACCACCAACATTTGTGACCAACTACATTTACCACGGCGACACCACAGTCACAGCCCACGATAATGGAGTAACAGTAGTGGAATCTTCTGGAGAGTTCGACTGGGTGCCTACCACCTCTACAATGGCAAATTCTTTGGCGGGAAGAGCAGTCGTGGGAGGACATGAAGGTTGGGACGGGAGCCCTCTGTGGGTGATCAGGGCGTGGCATAACGGAGATTTGATGCCAGGAAAGTTGTCTGTAAGGCATTGTGCGGCTTCAGTAGTGTACGACGGGAAGGAGGTTTCTGTGCAGAACATTGAGGTGTTGTGTGCGCGGCCGGAGAACCTGCGCTGGGTGCCGGCATCCAACGGGAGCGCGCCTCCCGGGGCGATCCCTGGAGGGAGAACAAGTTCGGGAGAGACTCTGTATATCGGCAGAGCGAGATACCAGCTGTCCGTGACCCCCGGGAAGGTGCACCCGAGCCACCACTCCTGCTACATCGGTTTCGCTGGATCCGAAGTGGCGATCAAAATGTATGACGTGCTGTGCAGGGTCAGCTGAGGTGTGGACTTTGATCGTGATCGATAACGGAAATTATGGACTGCGAATGTATTACATGTGA
This sequence comes from Trichoplusia ni, assembly GCF_003590095.1. Classification (NCBI taxonomy): domain Eukaryota; kingdom Metazoa; phylum Arthropoda; class Insecta; order Lepidoptera; family Noctuidae; genus Trichoplusia; species Trichoplusia ni. The sequence goes on along the minus strand of NW_020800484.1, from coordinate 15,605 downwards.
TAAGTTATAAGTGTCTTATTTATCGCCAACTACAAAAGTTTTGGCATTCCAAGATTTGTTGGATGCAAAATTGGTGAGATAAGGAAAATAGTTGTATCAATTGTGTGTCATAAATATCTAAGACTGTTCAGGTTTTTCTGAGAAGTGATAGCTAATAATATAAATTGATAATAAATATTTTTCATAGAATATTGCGTTTTCTTTGTGTTAAAGTTGGTGGTCGATATCTTATCAATAGTGTTAAGAGATTAGGTGACATGTGTAATGATAGATAGTCAGTACGGATAGTAAATACGCTATAATTATTTTTTACATTCCTAATAGTGTTGTGCTTAAATCACAATGGATTTTACTCAGATTTGAAGTTGATAATACCAAACTATCTTTAGCTAAAATACATAGATATAAATACATCATTTTTGCTTAAAATAAATACTCCTTTTATATTATCAAAGTCTGACAACCAGTCTAACCAAGGGGTATTGTGTAGCCCAGGTATTGTCTCCTCTCCCTCCTCAACCCAGGTGGGTTGAGGAGGTCAGACACGCAGTCGCTCCTTGTAATAGACTGGTACTCAGCTGAAACCGGTTGGACTGGTAGCCGAACCCAACATAGTTGGGAAAAGGCTAGGCCGATGATGATTTTATGAAGGGCTGCATTCTACAGTAGAATAACTTAAAGTAATAAATGATTTATGAATGTTGTTATTTAGTTTATACTTATTGAATATGTTCCTAATTGCAGGGAAATCGAAATTTCTATGACCAGATAAGCAGTTTTGATAATTTATTTTATCGGTACATATAGTTTTAGGATGAATGTGAAACGTTATTTAGGAGGTTACCGTTCTATGATTCTCTCTCTTATGTTTGAAAAGTGATCTGAAAGATGATCTGCGATGCAGAATCATTTATGCAGCGGATCCGTTTTGCAAATTCATTTTTCATTTATCAGACAGGGTTATCTTGAAAAAATATTATTTTGAGCTTCGTTGTAGACATTTTTTTCTCTGGAATTTACTGTCACTAACTAAAATACAAGTTATGCTTTTTCCACTTAGAGGAATTTATTTTTGTATATTCTGTGTGACTTTGGTACTTCCGGAGATTACGGTTGAATAAAAGGCAATATTAATTGTATCTGAATATTTGGCTAAACCCCATTTGCCCTCGGAGTCACCTTACGAAAACTCTCACACTCACTTCCAGAGGTTAAATAGCACCATATACATATGAGACCACAATATGTATACCTTAGTCAATCGTACAATTATAATTCACACTCACTTCAACCTCTACTGCTATTGATTTAAAGCTCAAAATTGCTACTCTTAACTGCATTAGTATTGTACACCTGCAGATGAGATGCTACATTAATTTGCTTAAAGTAGAGTCTCTATTAATTGGTGTTAGAGTTTATAATTGCTTGTCTGAAGGGAATTAATAATTTTGTGATCTTGAATGGGAGTCAATTGATGAGGTGATGTCATTTCGCCTGATGGTCACTGACTGCGTCGGTTTTATTTTGGTAGATTAATAATAGTGATCAAAGATATTGTTTTTTATTCGTTACATAGCTCTGATGATATCAACCTTTGATAAAACTGTTGCAGAACTAGTAAAACAAAGTCTTCATTTTCACACTTGTTTCAGCAGTTTTGAGCACTGCACACATTGGTTTTATAAAGATGCATAAAAATAAATTAAAACATTTTTTAATTGTGTTGCTGGTTGATTAGCAAATATTTTTTTGCCAAATATGTAATTCTTACGTTTCAGTACCCGAAGGATAAAAACGGAACCCTATTACTAAGGCTCGATGTCCGTCCTTCAGTCTGTCATCATGCTGCACGAGTGATAGATACATAGTTGAAATTTTCAAAAATAACGTATTGCCTTTTCCTATAAAAACAAATAATAAAAATGAAAATATAGAATAAGGATTATTATCAGGATATTTTGTTGCAAATGTAATTGTTAATTAAATAATGCCTTAAAGCGGGTGTAAACAGCTCCATTGCTAAGCCCAAAGTGCTAAGGGGCTAACCAGGCTCCTAGCGAATAGATTTTCCTTTTTTTAGAAAGGAGCTCTCTTCAGATCCCGATGCCAATTTAACCCCCACCTTGCAAGTCCTGCAACTGACTCGACCTACTGCTGCCCAATTAAATTAATTGTGTCCAGAGTATTTACTCTGTGTCATTGTAATTTGTACCGCTTGACGACATTGTCGTACGGCCCCATGCGACACTGTGGATTCTCTTTTGTTTTTTCGTTTGAGAGTGTGGTGTTAGTAAAGTGGAGTTTATTGTGAGGTTTAGTGATTGCAAAGGTACGTCTTAGCGTTTTTACAAGCTTTTATTGAGTGTGACCTGTCCCGATGTCTGTCTGTCTGTCTATCGGTCTGAAGTTAAATCTTGTTTAAGTTGAATTTGATCTACTTCCCGGTTTCCGATTGAGCTGTAATTTTGACAGCATATGTATATTTTGTGACAATGACGTGACATGGAGCTAATCTAAATGCTTGTTTTTATAAGTATTCAATAAATATTTTCAACAGACAACACTACATATTAGTGACTGATCACACGGCTCACAGTTATTCCGATGACGTCACTGGTGTACGCTATTAGTACTTAGATCACGTAGATCGTATATTATGTTGTATTTGCTTTGTGAATCTACAATTATTATGTGGTTACTCATTACTTCAAGTTGATTATTTTTTAATTATTGCACACCTTTAAATCTATATCTTCTATATCTATACTTATAATAAATCTGTAGAGAGGTCAATTCTGTACATAAAATATATTTAAAAAATAACTATCAAGGGGTGGTTAGGGATCGCTACTGATGCCAAAAATGCAATCAGTAAAATTTTTGTCTGTCTGTCTGTCTGTCTGTCTGTCTGTCTGTCTGTCTGTATATTCGTTATAGAAACAAAAACTACTCGACGGATTTTAACGAAATTTGGCACAATTATTCTTCATACTCTTGGGCAGGTTATAGTATACTTTTCATTACGCTACGACCAATAGGAGCAGAGCAGTGAAGGGAAATATTGGGAAAACGGGGTAAGTTACTCCATTTTTTAAGCTTCCGTCACGTGTGCAGGCTTATAGGTTAAAGCTACATAGAAATCATGTATGACGGAAATATTCTCCCTAAAATTATATAAAAAATATTCCTCGACAGCATGTCTAACTTTTATGGTTGACTCACAATAACACGTGAAACTCCCGATAGCTTAGCAATTCGGAGATTTCTGATTGTATTTGTCTACTCTAACGTTTACAACACTATCACTCATCCCCAATTAAAAAAGTTAACATTATTACCTATTCAATAAAAAAAGAATCATGTAAATCGGTGTAGAAACACCAAAGTTATACATGAAATAATAAGAAATCGCGCGTGAATACAGAGTCATGCTATAAGGATTATTTTTGTGTATCGGTTGCCGCGCTCGACGCGCGTCGTGGCGGGAGGTATAAAAAGGCGGGGGGTCCGCGCTCGAGCGTCATACAATATTTGGCTGTTGATGCGAATAGACGTTCAGACTGTTCGACCTTATTGACGATCAATAATTGTTATTTGCAAACCGTGCTTATCAGCACGACTTTTAGTCTTTGAATAGTTTATTTTTAGAATTGTTTTGTTGTTAGTTTATATAATAGGTATTAGATTAATAGTATTAGTAGTAGGTACACCTATTAGTTATTTTGGTAGTGTTTAATTGTATTAATAGTTTATTTTCGTAATTGGTAGTGTTTAATTATATTAATAGTTTATTTTCGTAATTTTTATATTATTTATTTTGGTAGTGTTTAATTGTATTAATAGTTTATTTTCGTAATTTGGTAGTGTTTAATTAAATTAATAGTTTATTTTCGTAATTGGTAGTGTTTAATTAAATTAATAGTTTATTTTCGTAATTGGTAGTGTTTAATTATATTAATAGTTTATTTTCGTTATTATTATATTAGTTATTTTGGTAGTGTTTAATTGTATTAATAGTTTATTTTCGTAATTGGTAGTGTTTTACTATATTAATAGTTTATTTTCGTAATTATTACATAATAACTATATATAATTGTAAGTGTAAGGTAGCTTCAGTTACCGTCGATTAAAAATACACAATGCCACCTAAAAAACGACCATCTTTATCTCGAAATTCGAGAGATGCTAAAAGGATGAGAAATGCGCGTTCTCAAGAATCGGCAGAGGAAAGAGCACATCGGTTAAACTCTATGAGAGTTAGTGCCTCAACCTCTCGAGCCAATGAAAGCTCTCCAGAGAGAGAGATGCGATTAGCAGCTGACAGAGCGAGACGAGCTACATCACGGGCGTCTCAAAGCTCTTCTCAACGAGAGCTGAGGCTTACCATTGACCGAGAACAACATGTGTTATCCCGAGATGCTGAAACTGCGTCACAACGAGAATTGCGTCTCACTGCTGACCGCGAACGGCATACATTGTCTCGCGAGTCAGAAACCTACACTGAGAGGGAATTGCGTCTCACAGCTGACCGCGAACGTCATATATTGTCTCGCGAGTCAGAAACCTTCACTGACAGAGAATTGCGTCTCACAGCTGACCGCGAACGTCATATATTGTCTCGCGAGTCAGAAACCTACACTGAGAGGGAATTGCGTCTCACAGCTGACCGCGAACGTCATATATTGTCTCGCGAGTCAGAAACCTACACTGAGAGGGAATTGCGTCTCACAGCTGACCGCGAACGTCATATATTGTCTCGCGAGTCAGAAACCTACACTGAGAAAGAATTGCGTCTCACAGCTGACCGCGAACGTCATATATTGTCTCGCGAGTCAGAAACCTACACTGAGAGGGAATTGCGTCTCACAGCTGACCGCGAACGTCATATTTTATCTCGAGAATCTGAAACTTTAACTCAATATGAAGACCGTTTGACAAATGATAGGGTGCACCATAATGTTATTCGATCTCTCGAAGACGCACATGAGCATGAACAACGACTAGAGTCGGTACGCGAATATTATAATTCTTTGAGACAAGAACGATCAGTAAGTTTGTCTAATGAAAGATTAAGAATCGAAAATATTCGGTCTCTTGAAACGGACGAACAGCGAGAGGCCCGTCTTACTGCAGACAGATTTCGACATAGCCTTAATAACTTAGATGTACACATAGAAGATCAATCTAGAAATTCGGTGGCTTGGTCCGACAAATATAAAAGTGGGTTTGCTTATAACCTCACAATTGATTATGGATCATCTTCTGTAATAGGCGATATGAACGTGGTATGTCGTTTTTGTAATGCTTCAAAGTGGAGTAAGGAGTCAGCTGGTTTCTGTTGTTCTACAGGTAAAATAAATTTGCCTTCACTCGAAGACCCACCGGAACCTTTGAAATCACTACTTTTAGGGGAACATATACAATCTAAACAGTTTTAGATAATATTCGCACTTATAATAGTGCATTTCAAATGACATCCTTTGGCGCTCAACAAATCTCAAAGGTCATTTCATGCCTACTTTTAAGATACAAGGTCAGGTTTACCATTTGATAGGATCCCTTTTGCCTGAAAACCAACCTAACTTTCTTCAAATATATTTTGTATCCGACTACAACGAACAGTCGAATATAAGAAATCAATATTTCCCGAATTTAAATACTGAACTCATATCACAACTTCAGAACATGTTGCATCAGGTTAATTCGTATGTATGCAGTTTTAAATCGGCATTAGAAGCTCTTCCTCGAGATGATGATAACAATTATAAAATTGTTATAAATGCCGATAGGCGTCCAACTCAGGAACACCCTGGGCGTTATAATGCTCCATCCACGAATGAAGTTGCTGTGGTATTGGTCGACCAGGAATGTGATAGGCGTGATATCGTTATCCGTTCCAGAGATAATCGTTTGCAACGTATTTATGAAACCCACAGGGCTTACGACAGTTTGCAATATCCTTTGATATACTGTCGAGGGGAAGATGGTTATAATTTTGCTTTATACCAAACTGATCCGCGTACAGGCGCACCTAATTATAATAAAAAGATTTCATGCCTTCAATTTTACTGTTACCACTTGCAAGTAAGACGGAATAGGTTTGTATACTTTCAACGTTTTCGTGGCTTATTCAATCAGTTTATTGTAGACATGTACGCAAAAATTGAAACCGAAAGATTAGTTTATATACGATCTAATCAAAGGCAGCTGCGCGTTGAAGAATACGTGCACCTTCGCGACGCCATGCAGCAAGATAACGATACGGTGAATATGGGTCGTTTAGTTATTTTGCCCTCTTCTTTTACTGGTGGTCCACGATACATGCACGAACTGTTATATATATGTAATGTATATGATAGTGCCCAACGGCTCTTTCTATATCCCTTGTCAGCACTTTTGATAGTTCATAATAATAAGACGCTCTTTTTGCGACAGTTCGATTCCATCATCCGCGCGTGACACTTGCCCTATTTACCGAGTCCTAAAGTAATTAAAGTGTCCTTCAATATTCATCTAAGTTTTATTTCTTTGTTTTTTAAAAACCGAAATTCGGGAATCCTCATAACAATTTGGTGGCAGCGGTGGGATACCGATGGTGAAGGTATCCCTGGGACGTCTCCTTCTGGACTCGTATTCTAAACTATTTTAAAGCATAAAAGTGTCGAAGTGCCAAAATTAACTCGAACTCAAATAAAATAATAATAATTCAATATTCATATCTATTTTCGGACATCCTAAAATCTGAATAACTTTTCCCGTGGGTATTGTGATTGTGTTCCTGTTTCGTGCCTGATTCCTGAGAGGGAAAGCCTCTTCAACTTCAACAGACCAAAGAAGTGGTCATGTTCCAGTACATTTTCTACGTGTTCCTGTAAGTCTTGAAAACATTATATTTCCCAGCGAAAGTGCAACTCATCTCTAACAATTCGAAAACAAGTGCGTGAAAGTGCGTAAACCCAGTGAACTAAACATAAAGGTTTATTTTCTTGTGCGCGTTACTAATTCTAATTTATTTTTTGTTTGCAAACTTTATATTCTAAATGTCTCACTGTTATTGTTAACCATTACTCGGAATTATCACTATCAAGACATTCGATACCGCACTCGCTCTTATCTAAACCTCACATTACAGTTGCTGCCTATTACACCGAACTACATCTTTAGTGGACGCGTTATAAAATTTGTTTAATAAAATGTCTCTTAAACTAGAAAAAAATGAAAATATTCAAATTGGAACTCTATTTAAATTTATAAAAACATTCGATGGCACACGTGAAAAATTGAATTCATTTCTAACTAATTGTGACAACGCAATTGATTTAGCTTCTGATACCCAAAAACCAATATTATTTAAATATATATTATCACAATTAGAAGGCAAAGCCGAAGTAGCTTGCTCCATTAAAGAATTCGACTCTTGGGACCAATTAAATAGTTTCCTTAAGACACAGTTCGGTGAAAGAAAACACTATGCCCATCTTATGACTGAATTACGGGAATGCCAACAACTAAATGAACCGGTTAACCAATTCGCATTACGCCTCGAAACTTGCCTTTCGAAGCTCTTAACAGAAGTAACATTATCCAATAAAAAGAAAAGCGAATTAGTTGGTCGTATAGCGGCTATGGAAGACTTAGCACTCCACACGTTTTTAATTGGCCTTAAGCCCGAAATTTCTAATCTAGTCCGCAGTAGAAACCCATCCACTCTCAACGATGCAATCAATTTTGCCGTCTCAGAGGAGAAGATCCTAAATTCGTATAATAAGCGTAATCCTCAAAGTTCAACATTACATCGTATTGCATTTAAACCACAATATCCTTCTCGTCCTTCAAACCATGATGTCAATTCTAAGCCGCAAATGGCTAAACAATATGACCGAGATAATAAAAATCTATTCTGTAGGTATTGTAAAAATCAAGGTCATACCATTGAAACATGTAGAAAACGCGAGTACAACAATAATCGGTTCAAGGCTAATCCATCTCCCAAATATCAAAAGCAACCTTATCAGGAGAACTATAAACCTGCTCGTGTTAATTGTGTAACCAGTGAAGATGACTATTATAATCCGGAACCACAACCATCCACGAGCACAAATGATACCCAATATGACGAAACCCACGATTTAAACGAATAGTGGGCTCACGGAGGTGCCTCGTGAGGCCCAAAATACGACCTCTCACAAAATCCTTCCATGTCAACGGCACCAATTTACCTAAATCCAAGGACCACACGGGTAACCAGCCCCAAGCAAGTGTCCATTCTACTAAATCCAAGGACCACACGGGTAACCAGCCCCAAGCGAGTGTCCATTCTTCTAAATCCAAGGACCACACGGGTAACCAGCCCCAAGCAAGTGTCCATTCTACTAAATCCAAGGACCACACGGGTAACCAGCCCCAAGCAGTGTCCATTCTCTAAATCCAAGGACCACACGGGTAACCAGCCCCAAGCAAGTGTCCATTCTCCTAAATCCAAGGACCACACGGGTAACCAGCCCCAAGCAAGTGTCCATTCTCCTAAATCCAAGACCACACGGGTAACCAGCCCCAAGCAAGTGTCCATTCTACTAAATCCAAGGACCACACGGGTAACCAGCCCCAAGCAAGTGTCCATTCTCCTAAATCCAAGGGTCTCACGGGTAACCAGCCCCAAGTAAAAGCCCAAAACTGCTTTACTGACAATTTCCTGGAAGAAAATAAAATATATGAAATATCGTATAATCGAAATATATCCTTACCTCATGTCTGCATTCAAACATCCGTTTCTGAGAAACCACTTATTTTACTCGTAGACACTGGATCTTCGATCTGCCTTCTCCAAAAGACCTCTATTCAATCATACTCCGACCTGAAACTCAATGAAAACATAATTAAATTAAAAGGCATAGATAGTAAAGAAAATGCTGTACTTACCCTTGGTAATTTCGATATGAACCTTATATTCGGCAAAGAATCTATATCTTACCCATTTCACGTAGTAGAACCAATTGATTTCCCCTACGATGGTATCATAGGAAATAATTTACTTACCCATTATCAGTGTTCTATTGATTACAATCGTCATATTCTTAACCTAGGAATAAATAAAATTAAACTAAATTTCACAGACCCAATTTATCAAATACCACCTCGTTCTGAAATCACTGTAGAATGTTCAGTAAGTAACCCTGAATTAAAAGAAGGTCTCATTCTTGACCAACATATAAGTGATACGTTATTTATTGCGAATTGCTTAGCTAAAGTCAAAAGGAACAATCGAATTAACCTAACAGTTCTTAATACTTCTGAAGACCCTGTCTCTCTAAACTCTAATCTGCAACTTACCTTACACCCGATCAACTATGAAACTTGTCAAGTACATAATACTTACCAAACAGTTCTCGACAGAACTAACGAAGTCCTTAACCTTCTCCGCGTTTCACATCTAAATACAGAAGAAAGCGAAGCCCTCTATGACGTGTGCTCGAATTATTCCGATATATTTCACTTACCTAATGATCCACTTAGCTCAACTGACAGTATTCAACATGAAATCCGCACATCTTCTGATCAGCCCATTAACGTTAAATCTTATCGCTTCCCGGAAATACATAAGCAAGAAGTCAACTCCCAAATAAAGAAAATGATAGGTCAGAATATTATTAAACCTTCCTTATCTCCGTGGTCTTCTCCAATATGGATTGTTCCCAAAAAGATCGACGCTTCTGGTGAAAAGAAGTGGCGTATAGTCATTGACTATAGAAAGTTAAATGACATCACAATTGGTGAAATCTATCCTATTCCTAACATTGTTGAAATATTAGATCAATTAGGTAACTCTAAATACTTCTCTACTCTAGACCTTGCTTCCGGATTTCACCAAATAAAAATGTCTCCACAAGACGCTTGTAAAACCGCGTTCAGTGTTCCCCAAGGACATTTCGAATTCACTCGAATGCCCTTTGGTTTAAAAAACGCGCCAGCGACCTTCCAACGTCTAATGAATAATGTCTTAACAGGCCTTCAAGGCGAAAGATGTTTTGTTTATCTAGACGATATTGTCGTTTATTCACATGATTTAAATAGTCATATTCAAAATTTGACAGCAGTTTTTCAAAAACTTCGTAGTTTTAACTTGAAATTGCAACCAGATAAATGTGAATTCTTAAGAAAAGAAGTCGGCTATCTAGGACACATTATAACAGAAAATGGCCTAAAACCTGATCCAAATAAAGTTAAATCTGTTCAAGAATTCCCAGTTCCAAAGTGTCCGAAAGATATAAAATCATTTTTAGGTCTTATATCTTACTACAGACGTTTTATCCCTGAATTTTCAAAATTATCGAAGCCACTCTCCTCTCTTCTTAAGAAAAATGTATCATTTGTTTGGACAAATGAACAACAGTTAGCTTTTGAAACGCTTAAAGATAAGCTGACTAGCGCTCCAGTCCTTATTTATCCCGATTTCACAAAATCCTTTAACCTTACTTGTGATGCAAGTAACTATGCAATCTCTGCTATCCTGTCTCAAGGGCCAGTTGGCAAAGACCATCCCGTAGCCTATGCGTCTAGAACCTTGAACAAATGCGAAATCAACTATAGCACAACTGAAAAGGAATTATTGGCTATAGTATGGGGCTGCAAAACCTTTAGACCGTACCTGTTTGGTCGTAAATTTATGATCATAACTGACCATCGTCCTTTAAAATGGCTTTTCAACCACACTGACCCGAGCAGTAAATTGCAACGTTGGCGTCTCCAACTTCAAGAATTTGAATACGAAATAGTCTACCGAAAAGGTAAGCTAAATTCAGCAGCTGATGCTCTTTCTCGTTATCCTGTCAACCCTGCATATCCTGCAGATCCTGATACTGAGCTTATAGATTTAGGTCCATTAGACATTAGCCCTTTCAATGCAGAAGTAGGTGACTTCAGTCCTTTAAATATTCCAAGTCCTATGAATTTACCAGATCCTCTAATTCCTGACGAAATCCTGAGTCCCTCTCCAGAAGTTTTAAACGAAAATCCAAACATAGAAAGGGAAAATGAATTACAGCCTTCCGCTAACCAAGTTCCCGGAACGCAGTCTCTGCCTTTAAATTCACCTGATACTTACTCAAAATTCCTGAAAGTTCCTCGGACTGTAACGTATGACACAGTGATTTCCGAGTTCAACGATAGCCTACTAAAAACTCAGAATAACGTCTTAGTAATACCTACATCGCTTGATCTAGACGAATCTATTCCCTACGTCCAAGAAATCTTATCAAATTCGCCAGATTCCGAGTCGTTTATGAATTCAGAGAGAACCCTACATTCCTATAAACCATTATTGGTCGCTGATAAAACCTACTATTTCCTATTTATTAAAGTACACCACTTTGACAATTGTACCTATAGTGATATCTTCGAATCCTTAAAGAATCTACGTAATCACCTAATGTCTCTTAACGAGGCTATTCATAAAATAAGTATTACTGACTTCAAAAATCCATTTGATAAACATACATATATTAAAATTTATAATATGCTAGCTCACCTCTTTCACAATACATCAATTCAAATTCAGGTGTATCGCAATAAAATATATTATCCTAGTCCTTCTGAAGTTCAGAAAATTCTCCGTGAGAATCATGATATTCCTGTCGCTGGGCACCTTGGTGCAAATAGAATGTTTAATAAAATTCGAGAGCAGTATTTTTGGAAGAATATGAGGACGGAAATAGAAGATTATGTAAAAAAGTGTAATTCTTGTCAGACCAACAAAGCTCTTAGGAAAATTAACCGTGCACCCATGCAGATAACTAGCACCTCCACTGCCCCCTTTGAAAGAATGTCTCTTGATATAGTTGGTCCTCTTCCTGAATCCGGCACAGCCAAAATTAAATATATTCTAACACTTCAGGACGACCTAACTAAATATTCAATAGCATATCCAATTCGAAGTACTACCGCCGAAGAAACCAGCGACTGCCTGATTCACTTTATTTCTTTGTTTGGCATACCAAAAACTATCCTTACTGATCAAGGCACAAATTTTACAGCAGAGCTATTTAAAGAAACCTGCAAATTTCTAAAGATTAAACAGCTGTGGTCATCTCCATACCATCCACAGACACAAGGCGCTCTGGAAAGAAGCCATTCCACCTTAAAAGAGTACCTTAAATCTTACATATCTGAAAACCAAGACAATTGGCCAAAATATGTATATACTGCTATGCTCGCCTATAATACATCTATACATTCAACAACAAATTTCACTCCCTACGAGTTGATTTTCGGTCATAAACCAATCCTTCCTAATTCCATATATGAACCTAACACGAATGCCTCGTATCCGGACTATATTAAGATGCTTCAACATCGCCTTAAATGCACGCGTGATAAAGCCGTCGAATTTATAAAGAAGTCGAAAGAGTCTTCCAAAGCCTATTACGATGCCCGCACAAGACCTGTAAGTTACCATGCTGGTGACTATGTGTACCTTAAAAATCACCTCCGTATGCGTAAGGCTCTATCTCCGGTCTGGAAAGGCCCTTATAAAATTATTAAGGTTAATGGTAGAAATAGTGTAACGCTATTAATAAATAGACGACACGTGTCCCATCATTTTGATGAAATAAAATTAGCTCATCGCCGTGACACCGTGTCATAATCACTTTAAGCTTGTTTTAACTTAACGTAATATTTAAGTTTAGTTAGTCTTAGTTTAACTCTTAATTATTCCTTTACAGTTCTCTGTCTTCCGCAAAAGCAATGTTCATCACAAGTTCCACGAATGCTTCCGGCATATATTTTGACCCCATTGGGTCATTAAAAATGATAGACGGTTTCCTTAGCGTACTAATTCCAATAGATATTTCATTTATTCAACCGCATATTAAGAATCTTAACGGTGTGATAGGCACTTCTAAGTTCCTATGTAAGCAGACTGCTCTGTATACCGATATCGAGTGTCTTAATTTGCACCAGCCGTTATCAATAAGATACAACGACATTATTCGAGATTACGATTCTATTTCTCACTTAATTGAATCAAGGTCTAAACGTTCAGCCTGGTTTGGGGGTATTGGCACCCTATTCAAAAATCTATTTGGTACTATGAACGAAGACGACGCAATAAATTATAGTAACGCTATTCAATTAATAGAGAAAGATCAATCTAAATTATCCGAATTAGTCAAACAAAATATATTAGTAACTACTTCAACACTCTCTTCAATAGAAGACTCAGTAAATAAAATTAGTGTCAACGAGCAGAGATTAAATGATGCTATTGATGACATAGCTTTATTCCAAAAGAACTTGACCTTGTTAGCTGATAAATTAATATTAAAAACTAAATTCAATGGAATGTTAAATTTATTAGAAAGTAGTCTCCTAACTTTATCTTTTAAACTAGAAGACACTGTAAACGCTATTATGTTTAGTAAATTAAATATTTTGTATCCTTCTATTATAAGTCCAAAACAGCTATTTACAGAGCTTGTTAATAATTATAGGTTTTTAGCTGATAATCATCAATTTCCTTTAAGTTTAACTTTAGAAAATATACACACTTTAATGAATGTTTCAGAAATTGCGAGTTATTATAATAATAACAAAGTTGTATTTGCCTTAAAAATACCTTTAGTAAATTCCAGGAGCTATGATTTATATCATAACATACCTTATCCAGTTTCTGTAACCCATGATACTTATACTATGATCATTCCCTCTACTAAATATCTAGCTATTAACAGAGATAGATCATATTATAGTAAATTAGATAATCTAAGTAGCTGTAAGACAATAAATAACCAGTACTATATATGTGACAACCTAGATACTTACTCGTGTGCCAGGACTCCGATCTGCGAATCGGATATAATCTCAAAAGCATTAAAATCTGTGCCTAGTAATTGTAAGACCCAATTCATTCAAGGCCAACTAGATATTTGGCAAACGTTGTCTAACAATACATGGTTATATGTTATTACAAACCCTTCCAAATTGTCCATAGACTGTAAAGCTTCCAATACTGAAGTTATCATATCAGGCACAGGCATGATAAACTTACCTCCGTATTGTATAGCCTTTTATAAAGACTCAAGGTTAATACCCAAATATTACAAAACAATTAAAGTCCAAACAATTAAAATTAACTTTAATCTAGTAAATGACTCTTGTTGTAATTCAGAAACATTATCGAAACTTAAGCCTCAAATTCCCGTTTTAAATCTTACTAATATTAACCTTGATTCTATAACGTCACGACGAAATTTGGAAACCAGCCGCATTGTCAATAACCTTGACAAATTAATTGAAAAACCACATATTGTTTTATATGGTGAATATTATTCCTATGTAACAATAATTATATCTGTTATTATTGTAATATATATTCTTGTACTATTTTGTAAGTTTATAAAATCGGGCATTTGTCATCGCCTCTTAAATAGACAAGCTTTCAAATGTAATACGGAAAAAGCTGAAGAGCTTACAGAAGTTGCTGCTAGTTCTTCCGACATTTCCGCACCTAAAATCCGTAAATCCCTTGCATAAACTTAACCTTTTAAGGATAAGTTTAGTCAAAACCCTGGGGGCTGTTATATATATGTAATGTATATGATAGTGCCCAACGGCTCTTTCTATATCCCTTGTCAGCACTTTTGATAGTTCATAATAATAAGACGCTCTCTTTGCGACAGTTCGATTCCATCATCCGCGCGTGACACTTGCCCTATTTACCGAGTCCTAAAGTAATTAAAGTGTCCTTCAATATTCATCTAAGTTTTATTTCTTTGTTTTTTAAAAACCGAAATTCGGGAATCCTCATAACAGAACGTACTCAAGATGCTTTTTTTACGTAAGAAAATATGGACGTCCCGACTTATTTATTACTGTAACTACCAATCCTAAGTGGGATGAAATTACTCGGGAGCTTCTTTGAGGGTCAAGCACCGCATGACCGCCATGATATCATAGCAAGAGTTTTTCATTTAAAATTAAAATCAATGATAGATCTACTTACCAAAGATAAAATTTTTTGGAGAAGTATTGTGTTATATGTATAGTATTGAATGGCAAAAACGCGGCTTACCTCACGCACATATCCTGCTTTGGTTAAAAGATAAGGTTCGACCTAATGATGTAGACAGTTTAATCAGTGCTGAAATTCCAAGTCCGATTGCAGATCCGTGTTATACGACATTGTTAAAAACTCATATGATACATGGTCCATGTGGTTCGTTTAACGGGAATTTCTCCTTGCATGCAAGACGGTCGTTGCACTAAAAGATATCCAAAAGCCTTAGTGGATGGCAACTGTAACAGGACATGATGATACCCATTATATCGTCGCGTTCAAGAGATAATGATGGTTTTTACTGTTGAAAGCGAGTGTCTGGACAACAAGTTTACTTTAGATAATAGGTGGGTCGTTCGTATTCTCCTGTGTTGTCCAGAGCATTTCAAGCTCACATAAATGTTGAAATGTGTAATAGTGTAGAGTCAATAAAATATATTTGTAAGTATATTAATAAGGGCAGTGACCAAGCTACATTTGCTTTGAGAAATGAACATGATGAAGTTACAAGATTTTCAGTCAGGCAGATATATAAGTTCTTCAGAAGCTGTGT
>NW_020800483.1:0-14891 GCF_003590095.1 Trichoplusia ni | reverse complement strand
TAATAAAATTGATTTTATTTGATACCATGATGCGATTATGCCGGCCACGTCGGCCTAGACATGGTAAGTGACTGGCATACCGACTAAAACTCCGAATAAATCATTATGTATTTTGTTTCAGTGGAATAATGAGTTCTCAGATAGATCTAATAATGTCTAAAGTGCGGCAAAATGTAGAAAATTCTCAGGCTCCAGAAACTGTACCTGATTTATTATGCGCTGAGGTAATGCCCGTATCACCTAATTCTAGCTACTCATTTGTGGATAATTCAGATTGCAGTGAAAATGATTTGAGGAATGATAGTCTTTTAAAACTATGTCGTAAAAAGATCGTCGAAGTTAAACCCACTCATGAAACTACCTTTAATATGGAAAGATCTAGCTCACCATATGCCGCCAAAAAGACTGTCGAAGTCGAACCCCTTCATGAAACTTCTGTTAACACTGAAATAGCTAGCTCATCATTTTTATCTGATATGGAATTACCTACAAGAATTACGCCTGTTATGACAACTGAAAAGCGTATTCCACAGAGAATGTCATGTAATGAACCTTCAACTTCACATGCTACTAATTATTTTTCTGATAATGAGGGTGATGATTTGCCCAATGATTTTGATTCCGATGATAGTGTAAAGGACAAAGACTATTATTGCGTTACTGAAGATCTAGACACTTCTTCAGATACATCTATTGAAGAAAACTGTGTTTTAAAACAACGTAAAAGTAAACTAAAGTTACAAAACCAAACAAAATGTGTTAAACGAGCTGAAACTGAGGGCAATATTCAAGATTTTGGAGATGAAATAGATGAAGAAACAAATACCCAGAAAAAATAGAGTTGAAAGGAGACAATTACAAGTGGTTTCGTACAAGCTATTACTGAAAAGGATATCGTTCAAGAAACAGACAACTTAATGACAAACAACGAAAAAACACAAGCTATATCAATAATTCTAATGAATGATACAGTAAATGAAGTTACGAAAAATACTTTGACAAAGAGAGGTACTATACGTAAAAGGAAAATAATAGAAGAATCGACTGCAGAACGAGAAAAAAGAAAAAAAAAGATATGATAGAAAAACTTTCCCTGAAAGAACCCTGTAAATCTACATGTAAAAAACTCTGTACCAATAATATTAGTATGGAACAACGTCAGATGATTAATTCAAGATATTCGGCCCTAGATACAGCAGCGAAAGGCATGTTCATCAAAAACCAGTGTAGAGCGTCGCGAAAGTTCAATCTAGAAAAAATATATAATAAAGAGCCAAACGAAACCTAACCTTTAATTACTTTTTTACTGAACATGGTCATGAAAATCCAGTGCAGGTATGCAAGACATTTTTTTTAGCAACTTTAGGTTACAATCCTAAAAATGACACAAAAATATTTCGAGTTCTTCATTCAGGTGAAGACGATGATTTCAAAGAAAAACGCGGACACTATGACCGGTCGTCGCTGTCCAAGGATAAAACCTTGATAACTTCACACATAATGACGTATAATCCAGCAATATCGCATTACCGCCGTGAACATGCCCCACATCGTCTGTATTTACCCAGCGATATCACTATCACTATGATGCATTGCGATTTCAACAAAATATACCCAGACTCTGCATGCTCCTACAAAGTATACCGAAGAGTGTAAAAAGCCATAACATTTCCTTCGCCACTCTGGGCAACGAAGAATGTGAGCTTTGTGCTGTATACGACATAACATACTTGCGAATTTTATAAAGCGCCTAATACAACCTGTACTACATGCAAGAATCATGATGAACACCGTCAACGCTATACAGACAGCAGGAAGGCGTACAAATTAGACAAGATACATGTAGAAGAACATAAAAATGATGACACTGTTTACGTATGCGAAGATCTTCAAAAGGTGGTAATGCTGCCTCGCATGTATAGTTACAAAATAGCAATATTCTGTCCTCGAATTATTGCATTTAATGAGACTTTTGCTCCTTTAGGCAAATCTACTAGAGGAAATAATCCTTACGCTGTCTTATTGCATGAAGCGATTTCAGGCCGAAATATTCATGACATCGTTTCAACATTCAGAGCTTTTTTATACACCCATCGGAACAAAAGTCATTTGGTTATTTGGGCAGATAATTGTTCGTCACAAAATAAGAACTGGACACTGTTTTCGTTTCTTGTCAATGTTATCAACAGTGATTTAATTGAAGCACGCTCTATCACTATAAAGTATCTAGAGCCAGGTCATACATTCAATTCAGCTGACAGCTTCCCACCACCAAGTGGAGCAGTCTCTTCAAAAAAATGAAAAATGTTTGCGACTTTAATGATTATGTAGAAGCCGTTCGAACCTCCAACTCAGGATTAAATATGTCAAAAATAATGGATGTCCACGATTTTTACAAATTTTGTGGACTTTTCATTCTGAACAGAAAATGCGTGCATTGAAAAACCGGGAGTACATAAAAAATTCACTGTGGTGAAAGTTGTCCGTGGAGAGTATAATATTTTTTTTACAAAAAATCTCACACTGATGAAGAATTCAAGACACTAAACTTTTTACAAGTCAAAATTTAAAAAAACAAACAATTCCCTTGTGCTGAACAAAAATGTTCACCAAGGGGTGTCGCCTCTTCCCGCAAAGAAAAAATTGTTAAAGATCTCGTTCCCTTGATGCTACCTAGTCGAAGGCAATTCTGGTTAGACTTGCCAGTTAACGATGAATCCTTGAATCTTTCCAAAGAATTTGATGATTAGTTCTCACCTGCTTGTTTTCGTAGGAGTCGATTCCTAATTCATTGAATATTTTATTTTATTACATTGTAAAAGAAGAAAGGGTTATGTTTTTCCTAAATTGTTATAATTTTGGTTTCTATATGATCGTTAAGTATCTATAAGATTCATAAATGTTGTTCTATTAATCTATAAGTGTTGATTTCATACCGAAGAAATTACTCTTAAAAATTAGTCCCTTACCTATATAAACATAATAACGTGATTCTAAAATAGTTGTTTAAAATAAGACTGAATAATACTTACATATTAAGATAACTTGAGTTGAGAGATTAATGTAAGAAAACTAAATTATTAGAATATGTGCCATTTTGTAACTGGAAAGACTGATAGAATTAAGTAAAATTAAGAAACGTAATTTTGTTATTCGTTATATTATTATAAACATGGGCTACTTAACTAAGAAAGTAGTTGATTTAACCTACTTAAATGGCCTTTTAATACAATTGTTCAATTAATAATTAAATTAAATTAATTATTAAGTGTTGATTTGATAGCGAAGAAAGGATTTTTATTTAATTTGTAATGTAAAGCTACTTTAGCTTAACGAAACAAGATTTGATTTTTTTTAAATACATTTTTTAAACCAAGAACTATGTGTGTATACGTGTTTTATTATCACCAGCCTGATATAATAAAACTTTTGAACCATATTTATTTATTTATTTATTAGGGAAAACAAACAATTACACACTTAACATAGTTATCTAAATATAAATTTCATAAGTAATAGAATCAGTGCGTAACTCACAAACGTTATCCACAGTTTATATATAAAAAACACGTATGGTTAAAAATAACTAAGCTTAAAATTAATTTTTTTTTTAAAACAAATTAATTTAACTTTAAAACAGCTGAAATCAAATTATATATCTAAAAGAGGAATGACGAAATTTATTGGCTGGCCAGGAAAATATATCCAAATCTGAGGAGTAGACATTATAATTATGCGCCAGGCGGTACAAGGGTGCACGGACCCCTGCATTTGTGCGGCATGAAGTTAGAGCAAACAGTGGGCGGGTGCGCACCTCACGTCTTATAACAGTCCTGGGGTACTATATAACATATCTTGTTAGTTAAGTCAGGGCAATCGTATTGTTATTACACAAGTCATAAAGAAACATAGTTTCCAAAAAATGTGCGCCTAGCTTTTAGGGTAACAAGTTTATAATATTTTAATAAATGATCGTAAGAGTCAGTTTTATGATGACAACGGTAATGTGTGGTTCTAAGAAATTTTCTTTGTACATTTTCCAGATTATCTACATATTTTTTTTAATAGGGGTTCCATATCATTGCACAATACTCTAACTGAGATCTAACTAAACACTTATAAAGATAAATGTATGTTCGCGTGCTTTTAAATTCGGTCGTAGATCGCATCACAAACCCGTACATACGGAAAGCATTATTTATAATTTTATCAATATGAGTGTCAAGATGCAGCGAACTATCCAGTAGTACTCCAAGGTCCTTTACTGAATTAACTTTATGCAAATCGCTGTTATTTAAATTAAATTTGTAGGAAATAGTATTTTTCTTTTTAGTAAATGTTATAAAAGAACATTTTTCAGTACTCAATTGAATCTTATTATTAACGCAATAAGCTGTAAATCTGTTTAAATCTTCCTGTAGTAAGTAGCAGTCATTAATATTTTCAATTTTTCTATAATTTTTAGATCATCGGCATAAAGTAAAAAATGTGAGTGTTTAAAACACCTGTCAACGTCATTTATGAATAAAATGAATAAAAGAGGACCTAATATGGAGCCTTGGGGCACACCGGAAGTAACATGAATATTATCAGATTCAAAGCCTTTTATGACAACCCTTTGCGTCCTATTCGTTACATATGAAGAGAACCAGCGAAGTAAGTCCCCACGTATGCCGTTAAAAGCAAGTTTTGATAGCAGCAACTCATGGTCCACCTTGTCAAAAGCCTTCCGGAAGTCTGTATATACAGCATCTACTTGTAGTTGATTATCCATACTATTAAATAAGAAGTCAGTGAAAACCATTAAATTTGTGGCAGTAGACCTTTTTTTGACAAAACCGTGTTGTTGTTTTAATATAATATTATGTAGTATAGGATAGATCTCGTCATGTACAAGTCTCTCGAAAAGCTTAGGCAAGGTAGACAAAATAGAGATAGGCCGATAGTTTTCTATAACATGCTTAGACCCAGACTTATGTACTGGCGTTATGTTGGCACATTTCCAAATATCTGGGAATGTACCTTCTGTAATACATTTGTTGAAAATTATTTGTAGAGGTAGACATATAGCGTCAGCGGTTTTTTTTTAAATAATACGCTGGTATTCCATCTGGCCCAGGACCTTTAGTGGTATCTAGTGATTTTAGACTTTTTAAGATTTTATCAAAAGTAAAATGTAAACTATTAATAAGAATGGAATTTTCAACATATGATTGTGGGCGGTAACCAGGTATTTGATCAAATGTGGAATGTTCGTAAACTGAATGAAAGAATTTAGAGAATAAATTGCAAATCTCAGTGGGATCGTTTGAGCTATGTCCATTGTAAGACATTGTGGAAGGTATGCCGGCTGTATTTCTACGATTCGAAATATAACTCCATAAAAATTTAACATTTTTATTAATATTTTCTTCGACAGATTGTATGTATTTACCGAAACTATCTCTACACTCCCTATCAAATCGATGTCTTAAAAAGGAAAATTGTTCATAGTCTGAAATATTGCCGTACACTTTCCATTTTATCCAGGCTCTATTTTTATTTCTAAAAGTACGTATAAGAGACTTAGGGAACCATATCGGAAATTTAGAGGAACGCGATGAAACTTTAGGGGTATGGTTATTTATTGTGCGTAAAATAATTTCATAGAAAGTGTGAACAGACTCCTTGGCGGTTTTTCCACTAAATATATTAGACCAATCGGTTTCACGCAGTTCCTGATTAATCAAGTCATAATAAGCTTTGTGAAAGTTAAACCTTGTTATTTTATCACGTGGCAGCAATAATATAGGTTTGTAGGGAATAGTAGCACAAAGAGGAGGATGATAATTATCTTGGGGCAATAAAATAGATGAAGGTACTTGAACACAACAGCGTTCATTAGAAATTATTAAATCAAGAATACGCCCCTTACAATTGCGAAAGTGGTTAAACTGGGAAGCATTTAATAGGGAAATAAAATTTTCCAAATGTCTACTAGCTATCGAAGTTCCATTACTATAAAAAGTCCCGGAAATTTCATTATTATCACATGGAACCCAAGTGATATCAGGTAAATTATAATCGCCAAACAAGTAAACCTTGCCGGAAACCATCCCCTCCAAAGTACTAAAAAGGTTCTCCAGGTAAGTGCAATAACTCTCGTCTGATAACTTAGGTGGAATGTAAGTTGCAACAAAGTAATACTTTTCGCGGCCGTCTCCGGGAAGCTGTACAAGTATGTGTTGTATATGAGGATTTCTAGAAAAATCGAGTTGCACGCATACAGCATTGAGCTTTTTTAAGACAGCAACGAGTACTCCGCCACCCTCTTTTTTGTTTGTCGCAATGCGATCTCGGTCACATCTAAACACAACATAACGATCATCAATGTATTCGCTATCAAATATATGTGATGTAAGCCAAGTCTCAGTCAGAACAATAATATCATAAGAGTTGCTTAGAATATTCATGTACAACATATTAAGTTTCGTGCGAATACCCCTGCAATTCTGATAATATACTATCAAATTATCTAACATTGTAAAAATATCGACATAAGGAAATATAATTTAACATAATCTGAAGAATTCAATATAATATTATTCTTACATAACAGGTTACAATTAGCAATATCGGCCGAACCCCGATTTAAATTATGCAAAAAGCTATGCAATATGTAAGTAAAAAGCTGTGTAATAACAAATACATTAGCCCCCACACACCGCTCAAAGTCCCGCATACTAAAATATAAATGTTTATTTTTAACTAGCTTGTGCCCGCGACTTCGTCCGCGTGGAATAGTGACTTCCGGCAGAAAAGTATAGATAGCTGTGTCCGCGACTCCGTCAGCGTGTAACTCCTTGTGTATTAAGTTAATGTATTGGTAATATTTATTATTATTATTTATATTGGTAATATTGTTTAGATCACGTTCACATAAGGCTTAACCCTTTATAAGACACAGAACTTAAAAATATTTATAGCTTTTAAACTTTATAATAATGTGTTAAGGTTCAAATTCTGGTGGCAATATAAGTACCACTGCCTTATAAAGGTAAGGTAAAGGTACCTATAAAACGAAAATACTTTAGTGCAAAGCTTCCGGGTAAACTATATTGAAAGTTGACCCGTCCGGCACGTGAACATAAAGACTTTTAGAACTGCTAACACGGGAAAGAGCAACATACAACTGACCATGTGAGAAACAACTGACACTGAGATCTACTCCAGCAACACGAAAAGTCTGCCCTTGAGCCTTGTTAATTGTCATTGCATAACACACCGATACTGGGAATTGCGTCCTTTTAAATTGAAATGGAAAATTATTTGGTATTAAGGGTATTCTGGGAATAAAGACGGTTTCTCCTGCACCGCAACCTGTTAAAATTTGAGCCTCGATTATATTTTGTTGCAACTGGGTTACTTTTAGTCGAGTTCCATTGCAAAGTTGTGGTGGTTTTAAATTTCGGAGCATAATAATCGGTATCCCAATTTTTAAACAAATTTCATGAGAGGGAAGTCCGGGCATATTTAAAGAATTCTATCGGGTAATTAGTGGCTTCTTGTTCATCGACCATTCTATTTATTGATCTATAAACTTTGCTTTCCCCCTGTATATTCGACAGTATTTTGTTATTGATCTCAGATGCCTGGTCATTGCGAGGAGTTAAAATAGATCTTTCGCATAGCCAAGAATTGTCCCTATTTAATATATTTGTTACGTCACCGTAAACCGACGATATAAGATGTGGTTGAGATTGCACCATACAACATAATTCAGGCGTCAGTATAAGTTTTCCTTGGTGTAGTTGTGGATAGGTACCTTCACCAATCTTTAATAATGTGTCAGAAAATTGACTATCATCCGGGTTATCTCCAGTTCTCACTCGCATATTTATAGTCAAATACACCGATTGTATATCTCGCCATAAATAAGAGCTTTTCAGGCAAGCCCCTAACCTCATCAGCTCGGGTTCCCCGTGGTATTACCGGTAAGGTTTGTCGGAAATCACCACAAAATAAAACCGTGATACCGCCCATTGGTCGATCATTTTGTCTTATATCCCTTAAAGTTCTGTCTACCGCTTCTACTCCTTTTCGATGGGCCATCGTACATTCATCCCATATGATTAAACTACACTCGCGTAATACCTTAGCTTTGTCGCTATTTCTTGAAATACTACAGGTTGGATTTTCCGTGCGATCTAAATCAATTGGTATTTTAAACATACTGTGAGCAGTTTTACCTCCTGGTAGCAATGTTGCAGCTATCCCTGATGAAGCTACGGCAAGAGCAATTTTACACTGATTTCGAACATAAGCCAATATTAATTTAGTCAAAAGGTTTTTCCAGTTCCTCCAGGTGCATCTAAAAACCATATTGTTCCCAAATTATTTTGAACACTATTGCACACGCGGTCATAAACTGAACGTTGTTCTGCAGTCATCATTGGGACACCGTTTTCTAATGTTGTCAGCAGTTCCGTTAAATTGTAACCAATCTCTGCGGAATATTCCCTATTAGTTACCTCTCCGACTGAGGTTTGGTGTTGGCAAACCATATTCACAGAGTGATTTACCGCCTACTGCTGTTAAGTCATCCTGAAGAGCTAATAAGCACTGATTTATGGCAAGATCACGGAAAATTATCATTAGTTGTGCCTTCATCATTGTTAGGTATATTTCTAAGAAAGTCTTCTGAAAATTTTTCTTTATATTTTTCCCATAATGTTACAGCATCTGACAAATTACAAA
Organism: Trichoplusia ni; assembly: GCF_003590095.1. NCBI lineage: Eukaryota > Metazoa > Arthropoda > Insecta > Lepidoptera > Noctuidae > Trichoplusia > Trichoplusia ni. The sequence goes on along the minus strand of NW_020800483.1, from coordinate 6,155 downwards.
ATGTGAGTAATGTTACAAATAAATGGCGTAACCGTCGTGGATTATCACTAACACAGGATTCTGCTAAAGCGTCATCCCAATGCTGATCATTTTCAAGCAAATGACGCGCTTGGCAAGCTGCTTGATAAGTGGGATAAACAACATCGTCTACTTTTCTCAAATCTATAAATGAGGTTGGTCCTCGCACGGTATGTAATAATAATCGCAAATAGAAACACTCAGCGTTGTTAGGATGAACGGTGTACACTCTACCAAGAACATGTTCTTTAAAAATACCTGACTCGCCATCTACAGGCCTGCCACGGCGTCTTCGATTAAAGACACCCCGTTGCTTATCGTAGGTATAATACGATGGAACTTCCTCATACAAAAGAGATTTTGCAAAATCATCAGTTTGGCAAAGTCGAAAGAATGCTAATAAACTTGTTTGTCTAGGGTTCTCTAACCGTTCTGTGACATTTTCGGCGTTGAAATATATACGTTGGCCGCCTTCAAGATGAACATCCAGATGAGTCACAGGTGGATATCTTTCGTGAATGTTGAAACTTAAGATCCGCCACACAGCTTCTGAAGAACTTATATATCTGCCTGACTGAAATCTTGTAACTTCATCATGTTCATTTCTCAAAGCAAATGTAGCTTGGTCACTGCCCTTATTAATATACTTACAAATATATTTTATTGACTCTACACTATTACACATTTCAACATTTATGTGAGCTTGAAATGCTCTGGACAACACAGGAGAATACGGAACGACCCACCTATTATCTAAAGTAACTTGTTGTCCAGACACTCGCTTTTCAACAGTAAAACCATCATTATCTCTTGAACGGCGACGATATAATGGGTATCCATCATGTCCTGTTACAGTGCCATCCACTAAGGCTTTTGGATATCTTTTAGTGCAACGACCGTCTTGCATGCAAGGAGAATTCCCGTTAAACGAACCACATGGACCATGTATCATATGAGTTTTAACAATGTCGTATAACACGGGATCTGCAATCGGACTTGGAATTTCAGCACTGATTAAACTGTCTACATCATTAGGTCGAACCTTATCTTTTAACCAAAGCAGGATATGTGCGTGAGGTAAGCCGCGTTTTTGCCATTCAATACTATACATATAACACAATACTTCTCCAAAAATTTTATCTTTGGTAAGTAGATCTATCATTGATTTTAATTTTAAATGAAAAACTCTTGCTATGATATCATGGCGGTCATGCGGTGCTTGACCCTCAAGAAGCTCCCGAGTAATTTCATCCCACTTAGGATTGGTAGTTACAGTAATAAATAAGTCGGGACGTCCATATTTTCTTACGTAACAAAAAGCATCTTGAGTACGTTCGTGCATGTATCGTGGACCACCAGTAAAAGAAGAGGGCAAAATAACTAAACGACCCATATTCACCGTATCGTTATCTTGCTGCATGGCGTCGCGAAGGTGCACGTATTCTTCAACGCGCAGCTGCCTTTGATTAGATCGTATATAAACTAATCTTTCGGTTTCAATTTTTGCGTACATGTCTACAATAAACTGATTGAATAAGCCACGAAAACGTTGAAAGTATACAAACCTATTCCGTCTTACTTGCAAGTGGTAACAGTAAAATTGAAGGCATGAAATCTTTTTATTATAATTAGGTGCGCCTGTACGCGGATCAGTTTGGTATAAAGCAAAATTATAACCATCTTCCCCTCGACAGTATATCAAAGGATATTGCAAACTGTCGTAAGCCCTGTGGGTTTCATAAATACGTTGCAAACGATTATCTCTGGAACGGATAACGATATCACGCCTATCACATTCCTGGTCGACCAATACCACAGCAACTTCATTCGTGGATGGAGCATTATAACGCCCAGGGTGTTCCTGAGTTGGACGCCTATCGGCATTTATAACAATTTTATAATTGTTATCATCATCTCGAGGAAGAGCTTCTAATGCCGATTTAAAACTGCATACATACGAATTAACCTGATGCAACATGTTCTGAAGTTGTGATATGAGTTCAGTATTTAAATTCGGGAAATATTGATTTCTTATATTCGACTGTTCGTTGTAGTCGGATACAAAATATATTTGAAGAAACTTAGGTTGGTTTTCAGGCAAAAGGGATCCTATCAAATGGTAAACCTGACCTTGTATCTTAAAAGTAGGCATGAAATGACCTTCTGAGATTTGTTGAGCGCCAAAGGATGTCATTTGAAATGCACTATTATAAGTGCGAATATTATCTAAAAACTGTTTAGATTGTATATGTTCCCCTAAAAGTAGTGATTTCAAAGGTTCCGGTGGGTCTTCGAATGAAGGCAAATTTATTTTACCTGTAGAACAACAGAAACCAGCTGACTCCTTACTCCACTTTGAAGCATTACAAAAACGACATACCACGTTCATATCGCCTATTACAGAAGATGATCCATAATCAATTGTGAGGTTATAAGCAAACCCACTTTTATATTTGTCGGACCAAGCCACCGAATTTCTAGATTGATCTTCTATGTGTACATCTAAGTTATTAAGGCTATGTCGAAATCTGTCTGCAGTAAGACGGGCCTCTCGCTGTTCGTCCGTTTCAAGAGACCGAATATTTTCGATTCTTAATCTTTCATTAGACAAACTTACTGATCGTTCTTGTCTCAAAGAATTATAATATTCGCGTACCGACTCTAGTCGTTGTTCATGCTCATGTGCGTCTTCGAGAGATCGAATAACATTATGGTGCACCCTATCATTTGTCAAACGGTCTTCATATTGAGTTAAAGTTTCAGATTCTCGAGATAAAATATGACGTTCGCGGTCAGCTGTGAGACGCAATTCCCTCTCAGTGTAGGTTTCTGACTCGCGAGACAATATATGACGTTCGCGGTCAGCTGTGAGACGCAATTCCCTCTCAGTGTAGGTTTCTGACTCGCGAGACAATATATGACGTTCGCGGTCAGCTGTGAGACGCAATTCCCTCTCAGTGTAGGTTTCTGACTCGCGAGACAATATAGACGTTCGCGGTCAGCTGTGAGACGCAATTCCCTCTCAGTGTAGGTTTCTGACTCGCGAGACAATATATGACGTTCGCGGTCAGCTGTGAGACGCAATTCTCTGTCAGTGAAGGTTTCTGACTCGGCGAGACAATATATGACGTTCGCGGTCAGCTGTGAGACGCAATTCCCTCTCAGTGTAGGTTTCTGACTCGCGAGACAATGTATGCCGTTCGCGGTCAGCAGTGAGACGCAATTCTCGTTGTGACGCAGTTTCAGCATCTCGGGATAACACATGTTGTTCTCGGTCAATGGTAAGCCTCAGCTCTCGTGAGAAGAGCTTTGAGACGCCCGTGATGTAGCTCGTCTCGCTCTGTCAGCTGCTAATCGCATCTCTCTCTCTGGAGAGCTTTCATTGGCTCGAGAGGTTGAGGCACTAACTCTCATAGAGTTTAACCGATGTGCTCTTTCCTCTGCCGATTCTTGAGAACGCGCATTTCTCATCCTTTAGCATCTCTCGAATTTCGAGATAAAGATGTCGTTTTTTAGGTGGCATTGGTGTATTTTTAATCGACGGTAACTGAAGCTACTACACTTTACAATTATATATAGTTATTATGTAATAATTACGAAAATAAACTATTAATATAATAAAACACTACCAATTACGAAAATAAACTATTAATACAATTAAACACTACCAAAATAACTAATATAATAATAACGAAAATAAACTATTAATATAATTAACACTACCAATTACGAAAATAAACTATTAATTTAATTAAACACTACCAATTACGAAAATAAACTATTAATTTAATTAAACACTACCAAATTACGAAAATAAACTATTAATATAATTAAACACTACCAATTACGAAAATAAACTATTAATACAATTAAACACTACCAAAATAACTAATAGGTGTACCTACTACTATACTATTAATCTAATACCTATTATATAAACTAACAACAAAACAATTCTAAAAATAAACTATTCAAAGACTAAAAGTCGTGCTGATAAGCACGGTTTGCAAATAACAATTATTGATTGTCAATAAGGTCGAACAGTCTGAACGTCTATTCGCATCAACAGCCAAATATTGTATGACGCTCGAGCGCGGACCCCCGCCTTTTTATACCTCCCGCCACGACGCGCGTCGAGCGCGGCAACCGATACACAAAAATAATCCTTATAGCATGACTCTGTATTCACGCGCGATTTCTTATTATTCATGTATAACTTTGGTGTTTCTAACACCGATTTACATGATTCTTTTTTTATTGAATAGGTAATAATGTTAACTTTTTTAATTGGGGATGAGTGATAGTGTTGTAAACGTTAGAGTAGACAAATACAATCAGAAATCTCCGAATTGCTAAGCTATCGGGAGTTTCACGTGTTATTGTGAGTCAACCATAAAAGTTAGACATATGCTGTCGAGGAATATTTTTTATATAATTTTAGGGAGAATATTTCCGTCATACATGATTTCTATGTAGCTTTAACCTATAGCCTGCACACGTGACGGAAGCTTAAAAAATGGAGTAACTTACCCCGTTTTCCCAATATTTCCCTTCACTGCTCTGCTCCTATTGGTCGTAGCGTAATGAAAAGTATACTATAACCTGCCCAAGAGTATGAAGAATAATTGTGCCAAATTTCGTTAAAATCCGTCGAGTAGTTTTTGTTTCTATAACGAATATACAGACAGACAGACAGACAGACAGACAGACAGACAGACAGACAAAAATTTTACTGATTGCATTTTTGGCATCAGTAGCGATCCCTAACCACCCCTTGATAGTTATTTTTTAAATATATTTTATGTACAGAATTGACCTCTCTACAGATTTTAATTATAAGTATAGATAGATATAGAAGATATAGATAGAAGTATAGATAAGCAAAGCTACATAATTGCCAAGAGAAGACTCAACCAGACAATAGAAATAATTGCAAAATGAACGTATTATAATAGTTATAAGAATCATAATAATATGACCGTAACAATAAGTCATAATTTTAAGACTGTTGACTGTCACTATTATACGATTTTGTTGATCCATTGCCAGACTTAATCTTCTTGATATCACTTGATGAGTGTATCGCCATTGCCGCAGTAGAATCCGTTTCACGTACAAGGATTGTGCCATGTTTGACCCACACATACTTAAATGCATGTTTTCTGGCCGCTTCCCGGGTCTCTCGAAATAATTGTTTTTTTTTCAGCGTCAAATGCTCGTGCATATAATATACGATGCGAGTTGCCAGATAGTCCTAACTGATCCGAGTTAATACCTTTTGCTAATCGAAAAGCACTAAGCAAGTTGTCTCTGAGTATGCGAGAGCTTAATTTGATAATTATATTTTTCGGCTTGTTATTGTCCTTATGCGCATGAGGTACGCGGTGTATGGCGATAATATCCTTCTGCTGTAGTGGAAAATTTATTTTTAAACAGACATTTTCTATAATTGTAATCAAGTTTTCATTGCGTTTATCAGGCAGATTACATAGTTCGACATTGCAATTTCTGGCCTGCTGCTCCAAAGTATCCATTTTCATTTCAATCGCTGACAATGTACTGCATACTAGGTCGGAGCTTATACCTTGCGTAAAAGAGAATTAATTTTAGTTCGTAAATCCCCCTGCTCGTCCACAGCGTGTTGGAGGGAGGTTTTTAGCTGCGTCACTTCTTGGGTCAACGCCATGTGGTTTTGGCTCAGATCAGATACCTTTTTTCCAAGACTTGAGTAATCTGATTTAAGAGAGTTGAGTTCAGTTGTTATATTAGATGTGACTAAAGTAACGGCAGCGAGGTCCGACTGAATATTAGTTATTTTATCAGTTATTAACTTCAAAGTCCCATCCAGGTCGCTCCGCAGTAGGTCAAATTTTAGATTAATATCTGCAGAAAGCTTATTAATAGCCTCGGTGATCTCAGACTCAGGTTGTTTACGCTTACGTTGTGTTACATTCTCTCTAGTCGTCGGTGCAGTAACAGTAACAAGATCTGACTCAGAGTGACTTTTAGTTGGTGAGCGTAACATATTCAAATAGCAAAGTAACTTCACGCCACAGGTGGACAAGTATTTCGCAAAGAGCGACTCACGTTCCAATGGTACCACACGTCGACTGTCGTGCAAGGTATCAGAGGTTCGA
>NW_020800482.1:0-30437 GCF_003590095.1 Trichoplusia ni | reverse complement strand
ACAAGTAAACCTTGCCGGAAACCATCCCCTCCAAAGTACTAAAAAGGTTCTCCAGGTAAGTGCAATAACTCTCGTCTGATAACTTAGGTGGAATGTAAGTTGCAACAAAGTAATACTTTTCGCGGCCGTCTCCGGGAAAGCTGTACAAGTATGTGTTGTATATGAGGATTTCTAGAAAAATCGAGTTGCACGCATACAGCATTGAGCTTTTTTAAGACAGCAACGAGTACTCCGCCACCCTCTTTTTGTTTGTCGCAATGCGATCTCGGTCACATCTAAACACAACATAACGATCATCAATGTATTCGCTATCAAATATATGTGATGTAAGCCAAGTCTCAGTCAGAACAATAATATCATAAGAGTTGCTTAGAATATTCATGTACAACATATTAAGTTTCGTGCGAATACCCCTGCAATTCTGATAATATACTATCAAATTATCTAACATTGTAAAAATATCGACATAAGGAAATATAATTTAACATAATCTGAAGAATTCAATATAATATTATTCTTACATAACAGGTTACAATTAGCAATATCGGCCGAACCCCGATTTAAATTATGCAAAAGCTATGCAATATGTAAGTAAAAAGCTGTGTAATAAACAAATACATTAGCCCCCACACACCGCTCAAAGTCCCGCATACTAAAATATAAATGTTTATTTTTAACTAGCTTGTGCCCGCGACTTCGTCCGCGTGGAATAGTGACTTCCGGCAGAAAGTATAGATAGCTGTGTCCGCGACTCCGTCAGCGTGTAACTCCTTGTGTATTAAGTTAATGTATTGGTAATATTTATTATTATTATTTATATTGGTAATATTGTTTAGATCACGTTCACATAAGGCTTAACCCTTTATAAGACACAGAACTTAAAAATATTTATAGCTTTTAAACTTTATAATAATGTGTTAAGGTTCAAATTCTGGTGGCAATATAAGTACCACTGCCTTATAAAGGTAAGGTAAAGGTACCTATAAAACGAAAATACTTTAGTGCAAAGCTTCCGGGTAAACTATATTGAAAGTTGACCCGTCCGGCACGTGAACATAAAGACTTTTAGAACTGCTAACACGGGAAAGAGCAACATACAACTGACCATGTGAGAAACAACTGACACTGAGATCTACTCCAGCAACACGAAAAGTCTGCCCTTGAGCCTTGTTAATTGTCATTGCATAACACACCGATACTGGGAATTGCGTCCTTTTAAATTGAAATGGAAAATTATTTGGTATTAAGGGTATTCTGGGAATAAAGACGGTTTCTCCTGCACCGCAACCTGTTAAAATTTGAGCCTCGATTATATTTTGTTGCAACTGGGTTACTTTTAGTCGAGTTCCATTGCAAAGTTGTGGTGGTTTTAAATTTCGGAGCATAATAATCGGTATCCCAATTTTTAAACAAATTTCATGAGAGGGAAGTCCGGGCATATTTAAAGAATTCTATCGGGTAATTAGTGGCTTCTTGTTCATCGACCATTCTATTTATTGATCTATAAACTTTGCTTTCCCCCTGTATATTCGACAGTATTTTGTTATTGATCTCAGATGCCTGGTCATTGCGAGGAGTTAAAATAGATCTTTCGCATAGCCAAGAATTGTCCCTATTTAATATATTTGTTACGTCACCGTAAACCGACGATATAAGATGTGGTTGAGATTGCACCATACAACATAATTCAGGCGTCAGTATAAGTTTTCCTTGGTGTAGTTGTGGATAGGTACCTTCACCAATCTTTAATAATGTGTCAGAAAATTGACTATCATCCGGGTTATCTCCAGTTCTCACTCGCATATTTATAGTCAAATACACCGATTGTATATCTCGCCATAAATAAGAGCTTTTCAGGCAAGCCCTAACCTCATCAGCTCGGGTTCCCCGTGGTATTACCGGTAAGGTTTGTCGGAAATCACCACAAAATAAAAACCGTGATACCGCCCATTGGTCGATCATTTTGTCTTATATCCCTTAAAGTTCTGTCTACCGCTTCTACTCCTTTTCGATGGGCCATCGTACATTCATCCCATATGATTAAACTACACTCGCGTAATACCTTAGCTTTGTCGCTATTTCTTGAAATACTACAGGTTGGATTTTCCGTGCGATCTAAATCAATTGGTATTTTAAACATACTGTGAGCAGTTTTACCTCCTGGTAGCAATGTTGCAGCTATCCCTGATGAAGCTACGGCAAGAGCAATTTTACACTGATTTCGAACATAAGCCAATATTAATTTAGTCAAAAAGGTTTTTCCAGTTCCTCCAGGTGCATCTAAAAACCATATTGTTCCCAAATTATTTTGAACACTATTGCACACGCCGGTCATAAACTGAACGTTGTTCTGCAGTCATCATTGGGACACCGTTTTCTAATGTTGTCAGCAGTTCCGTTAAATTGTAACCAATCTCTGCGGAATATTCCCTATTAGTTACCTCTCCGACTGAGGTTGGTGTTGGCAAACCATATTCACAGAGTGATTTACCGCCTACTGCTGTTAAGTCATCCTGAAGAGCTAATAAGCACTGATTTATGGCAAGATCACGGAAATTATCATTAGTTGTGCCTTCATCATTGTTAGGTATATTTCTAAGAAAGTCTTCTGAAAATTTTTCTTTATATTTTTCCCATAATGTTACAGCATCTGACAAATTACAAAATGTGAGTAATGTTACAAATAAATGGCGTAACCGTCGTGGATTATCACTAACACAGGATTCTGCTAAAGCGTCATCCCAATGCTGATCATTTTCAAGCAAATGACGCGCTTGGCAAGCTGCTGATAAGTGGGATAAACAACATCGTCTACTTTTCTCAAATCTATAAATGAGGTTGGTCCTCGCACGGTATGTAATAATAATCGCAAATAGAAACACTCAGCGTTGTTAGGATGAACGGTGTACACTCTACCAAGAACATGTTCTTTAAAAATACCTGACTCGCCATCTACAGGCCTGCCACGGCGTCTTCGATTAAAGACACCCCGTTGCTTATCGTAGGTATAATACGATGGAACTTCCTCATACAAAAGAGATTTTGCAAAATCATCAGTTTGGCAAAGTCGAAAGAATGCTAATAAACTTGTTTGTCTAGGGTTCTCTAACCGTTCTGTGACATTTTCGGCGTTGAAATATATACGTTGGCCGCCTTCAAGATGAACATCCAGATGAGTCACAGGTGGATATCTTTCGTGAATGTTGAAACTTAAGATCCGCCACACAGCTTCTGAAGAACTTATATATCTGCCTGACTGAAATCTTGTAACTTCATCATGTTCATTTCTCAAAGCAAATGTAGCTTGGTCACTGCCCTTATTAATATACTTACAAATATATTTTATTGACTCTACACTATTACACATTTCAACATTTATGTGAGCTTGAAATGCTCTGGACAACACAGGAGAATACGGAACGACCCACCTATTATCTAAAGTAACTTGTTGTCCAGACACTCGCTTTTCAACAGTAAAACCATCATTATCTCTTGAACGGCGACGATATAATGGGTATCCATCATGTCCTGTTACAGTGCCATCCACTAAGGCTTTTGGATATCTTTTAGTGCAACGACCGTCTTGCATGCAAGGAGAATTCCCGTTAAACGAACCACATGGACCATGTATCATATGAGTTTTAACAATGTCGTATAACACGGGATCTGCAATCGGACTTGGAATTTCAGCACTGATTAAACTGTCTACATCATTAGGTCGAACCTTATCTTTTAACCAAAGCAGGATATGTGCGTGAGGTAAGCCGCGTTTTTGCCATTCAATACTATACATATAACACAATACTTCTCCAAAAATTTTATCTTTGGTAAGTAGATCTATCATTGATTTTAATTTTAAATGAAAAACTCTTGCTATGATATCATGGCGGTCATGCGGTGCTTGACCCTCAAGAAGCTCCCGAGTAATTTCATCCCACTTAGGATTGGTAGTTACAGTAATAAATAAGTCGGGACGTCCATATTTTCTTACGTAACAAAAAGCATCTTGAGTACGTTCGTGCATGTATCGTGGACCACCAGTAAAAGAAGAGGGCAAAATAACTAAACGACCCATATTCACCGTATCGTTATCTTGCTGCATGGCGTCGCGAAGGTGCACGTATTCTTCAACGCGCAGCTGCCTTTGATTAGATCGTATATAAACTAATCTTTCGGTTTCAATTTTTGCGTACATGTCTACAATAAACTGATTGAATAAGCCACGAAAACGTTGAAAGTATACAAACCTATTCCGTCTTACTTGCAAGTGGTAACAGTAAAATTTAAGGCATGAAATCTTTTTATTATAATTAGGTGCGCCTGTACGCGGATCAGTTTGGTATAAAGCAAAATTATAACCATCTTCCCCTCGACAGTATATCAAAGGATATTGCAAACTGTCGTAAGCCCTGTGGGTTTCATAAATACGTTGCAAACGATTATCTCTGGAACGGATAACGATATCACGCCTATCACATTCCTGGTCGACCAATACCACAGCAACTTCATTCGTGGATGGAGCATTATAACGCCCAGGGTGTTCCTGAGTTGGACGCCTATCGGCATTTATAACAATTTTATAATTGTTATCATCATCTCGAGGAAGAGCTTCTAATGCCGATTTAAAACTGCATACATACGAATTAACCTGATGCAACATGTTCTGAAGTTGTGATATGAGTTCAGTATTTAAATTCGGGAAATATTGATTTCTTATATTCGACTGTTCGTTGTAGTCGGATACAAAATATATTTGAAGAAACTTAGGTTGGTTTTCAGGCAAAAGGGATCCTATCAAATGGTAAACCTGACCTTGTATCTTAAAAGTAGGCATGAAATGACCTTCTGAGATTTGTTGAGCGCCAAAGGATGTCATTTGAAATGCACTATTATAAGTGCGAATATTATCTAAAAACTGTTTAGATTGTATATGTTCCCCTAAAAGTAGTGATTTCAAAGGTTCCGGTGGGTCTTCGAATGAAGGCAAATTTATTTTACCTGTAGAACAACAGAAACCAGCTGACTCCTTACTCCACTTTGAAGCATTACAAAAACGACATACCACGTTCATATCGCCTATTACAGAAGATGATCCATAATCAATTGTGAGGTTATAAGCAAACCCACTTTTATATTTGTCGGACCAAGCCACCGAATTTCTAGATTGATCTTCTATGTGTACATCTAAGTTATTAAGGCTATGTCGAAATCTGTCTGCAGTAAGACGGGCCTCTCGCTGTTCGTCCGTTTCAAGAGACCGAATATTTTCGATTCTTAATCTTTCATTAGACAAACTTACTGATCGTTCTTGTCTCAAAGAATTATAATATTCGCGTACCGACTCTAGTCGTTGTTCATGCTCATGTGCGTCTTCGAGAGATCGAATAACATTATGGTGCACCCTATCATTTGTCAAACGGTCTTCATATTGAGTTAAAGTTTCAGATTCTCGAGATAAAATATGACGTTCGCGGTCAGCTGTGAGACGCAATTCCCTCTCAGTGTAGGTTTCTGACTCGCGAGACAATATATGACGTTCGCGGTCAGCTGTGAGACGCAATTCCCTCTCAGTGTAGGTTTCTGACTCGCGAGACAATATATGACGTTCGCGGTCAGCTGTGAGACGCAATTCCCTCTCAGTGTAGGTTTCTGACTCGCGAGACAATATATGACGTTCGCGGTCAGCTGTGAGACGCAATTCCCTCTCAGTGTAGGTTTCTGACTCGCGAGACAATATATGACGTTCGCGGTCAGCTGTGAGACGCAATTCTCTGTCAGTGAAGGTTTCTGACTCGCGAGACAATATATGACGTTCGCGGTCAGCTGTGAGACGCAATTCCCTCTCAGTGTAGGTTTCTGACTCGCGAGACAATGTATGCCGTTCGCGGTCAGCAGTGAGACGCAATTCTCGTTGTGACGCAGTTTCAGCATCTCGGGATAACACATGTTGTTCTCGGTCAATGGTAAGCCTCAGCTCTCGTTGAGAAGAGCTTTGAGACGCCCGTGATGTAGCTCGTCTCGCTCTGTCAGCTGCTAATCGCATCTCTCTCTCTGGAGAGCTTTCATTGGCTCGAGAGGTTGAGGCACTAACTCTCATAGAGTTTAACCGATGTGCTCTTTCCTCTGCCGATTCTTGAGAACGCGCATTTCTCATCCTTTTAGCATCTCTCGAATTTCGAGATAAAGATGGTCGTTTTTTAGGTGGCATTGTGTATTTTTAATCGACGGTAACTGAAGCTACCTTACACTTACAATTATATATAGTTATTATGTAATAATTACGAAAATAAACTATTAATATAATAAAACACTACCAATTACGAAAATAAACTATTAATACAATTAAACACTACCAAAATAACTAATATAATAATAACGAAAATAAACTATTAATATAATTAAACACTACCAATTACGAAAATAAACTATTAATTTAATTAAACACTACCAATTACGAAAATAAACTATTAATTTAATTAAACACTACCAAATTACGAAAATAAACTATTAATATAATTAAACACTACCAATTACGAAAATAAACTATTAATACAATTAAACACTACCAAAATAACTAATAGGTGTACCTACTACTAATACTATTAATCTAATACCTATTATATAAACTAACAACAAAACAATTCTAAAAATAAACTATTCAAAGACTAAAAGTCGTGCTGATAAGCACGGTTTGCAAATAACAATTATTGATTGTCAATAAGGTCGAACAGTCTGAACGTCTATTCGCATCAACAGCCAAATATTGTATGACGCTCGAGCGCGGACCCCCCGCCTTTTTATACCTCCCGCCACGACGCGCGTCGAGCGCGGCAACCGATACACAAAAATAATCCTTATAGCATGACTCTGTATTCACGCGCGATTTCTTATTATTTCATGTATAACTTTGGTGTTTCTACACCGATTTACATGATTCTTTTTTTATTGAATAGGTAATAATGTTAACTTTTTTAATTGGGGATGAGTGATAGTGTTGTAAACGTTAGAGTAGACAAATACAATCAGAAATCTCCGAATTGCTAAGCTATCGGGAGTTTCACGTGTTATTGTGAGTCAACCATAAAAGTTAGACATATGCTGTCGAGGAATATTTTTTATATAATTTTAGGGAGAATATTTCCGTCATACATGATTTCTATGTAGCTTTAACCTATAAGCCTGCACACGTGACGGAAGCTTAAAAAATGGAGTAACTTACCCCGTTTTCCCAATATTTCCCTTCACTGCTCTGCTCCTATTGGTCGTAGCGTAATGAAAAGTATACTATAACCTGCCCAAGAGTATGAAGAATAATTGTGCCAAATTTCGTTAAAATCCGTCGAGTAGTTTTTGTTTCTATAACGAATATACAGACAGACAGACAGACAGACAGACAGACAGACAGACAGACAAAAATTTTACTGATTGCATTTTTGGCATCAGTAGCGATCCCTAACCACCCCTTGATAGTTATTTTTTAAATATATTTTATGTACAGAATTGACCTCTCTACAGATTTATTATAAGTATAGATAGATATAGAAGATATAGATAGAAGTATAGATAAGCAAAGCTACATAATTGCCAAGAGAAGACTCAACCAGACAATAGAAATAATTGCAAAATGAACGTATTATAATAGTTATAAGAATCATAATAATATGACCGTAACAATAAGTCATAATTTTAAGACTGTTGACTGTCACTATTATACGATTTTGTTGATCCATTGCCAGACTTAATCTTCTTGATATCACTTGATGAGTGTATCGCCATTGCCGCAGTAGAATCCGTTTCACGTACAAGGATTGTGCCATGTTTGACCCACACATACTTAAATGCATGTTTTCTGGCCGCTTCCCGGGTCTCTCGAAATAATTGTTTTTTTTTCAGCGTCAAATGCTCGTGCATATAATATACGATGCGAGTTGCCAGATAGTCCTAACTGATCCGAGTTAATACCTTTTGCTAATCGAAAAGCACTAAGCAAGTTGTCTCTGAGTATGCGAGAGCTTAATTTGATAATTATATTTTTCGGCTTGTTATTGTCCTTATGCGCATGAGGTACGCGGTGTATGGCGATAATATCCTTCTGCTGTAGTGGAAAATTTATTTTTAAACAGACATTTTCTATAATTGTAATCAAGTTTTCATTGCGTTTATCAGGCAGATTACATAGTTCGACATTGCAATTTCTGGCCTGCTGCTCCAAAGTATCCATTTTCATTTCAATCGCTGACAATGTACTGCATACTAGGTCGGAGCTTATACCTTGCGTACAAAGAGAATTAATTTTTGTTCGTAAATCCCCCTGCTCGTCCACAGCGTGTTGGAGGGAGGTTTTTAGCTGCGTCACTTCTTGGGTCAACGCCATGTGGTTTTGGCTCAGATCAGATACCTTTTTTCCAATACTTGAGTAATCTGATTTAAGAGAGTTGAGTTCAGTTGTTATATTAGATGTGACTAAAGTAACGGCAGCGAGGTCCAACTGAATATTAGTTATTTTATCAGTTATTAACTTCAAAGTCCCATCCAGGTCGCTCCGCAGTAGGTCAAATTTTAGATTAATATCTGCAGAAAGCTTATTAATAGCCTCGGTGATCTCAGACTCAGGTTGTTTACGCTTACGTTGTGTTACATTCTCTCTAGTCGTCGGTGCAGTAACAGTAACAAGATCTGACTCAGAGTGACTTTTAGTTGGTGAGCGTAACATATTCAAATAGCAAAGTAACTTCACGCCACAGGTGGACAAGTATTTCGCAAAGAGCGACTCACTAAGAGTTGGCTCAATGGTACCACACGTCGACTGTCGTGCAAGGTATCAGAGGTTCGAACCTCACCGGTGGCTGCGACTTTTTGAATGATGTTTAATGTTGAAAAATGTCGTACTCACAGTCCGACCAGAGCAGGATGGCGCAATACACGATCAAAGATGGCGACGAGCACTTATGAGCACCTCCACAAGATAGTAAGAGAGGGACCGATATTAAAGCAAAACTGGTCGCAAGAAATTCCAATTTAAAATGAAAACACAAAAACAGCAAAGTTAAAAGTTAAGTCAGACGTGCACTCTCGACAAAATCCGAAGAATGAATGAATATATTATTAATATTATATTTAAGCATAAATTCGTATGGTTACTTAGCATAAATACAGTAAATAACACACTTACTGTGTTTATGCTAAGTGTTCCCTATCAGAGAGCCTCTAAGAAATACTTAGTATAACAACAATGATTAATTTATTTGGTCTTTCAATAACTCAGTAATCGTGTCTAAATAAGTAATAGATAGAGGCTGAGCTCCTCTTTCATTTAAGGTATCAACCATCATGATCTAATTACAAACAAAGGATTTATGGAAGATTTTCGAGCCAAAACTTTAACCGCGTTTTTCTCAAAAGTGTCTAGAGCGTACTTACTGCAACTATGCTATTGACGGCAGAGGATGTAACCTTAAAAATAAAAAGGCTAAAATGGAAGTGGGTGGGGCACATGATAAGAGGAAGGGATAAATGGAGTAAAATTGTCACTCAATGGTATCCAAGAGTAGGAAAAAGAAAAAGAGGTAGACAAAAGAGGGCCTAGCCAACAGACCCGTAGCGATCGCAAACGCCAAGAGAAACGTTAGTAATTGTATGGAGATGAACGCTAAGTCACGTGGTCAAATCAAATGAATAGAAAAGTCGTAGCCAACAATACTACTTATCAAATCGTTCGAAACGATAGAATAGAAACTTAAGAGTTTGACAGATCCGATCGCTAAATCCCATACAAATTACACAAAACGGTAGCCAACCTGCAATTTGACAAGCGCTTACGAAACGTTAGGAATTGTATGGAGATAACAAAATCCGAACGCTAAGTCACGTGGTTAAATCAAACGAATAGAAAAGTCGTAGCCAAGTATACTACTTGTCATCGCATTTTAAACGATAGAATAGAAACTTAAGCGTTTGACAGTTCCGATCGTTACATCCTGTACAAAACGGTAGCCAAATTACAATTTTGACAAGCATTTACGAAACGGAGTCGTAGCGTTCGATAGAAAACTAAACGATCGCCGAGACCCTAACGTTTACGACAGAAAATGGCGTCATTATACAATCAGCTGTTCGGATGTTTTTTAGTGTCTTGTTTTGTTTCGTTATATTCAGTTTTAATTGAACTATGCATTCATTTTATACATTGTGGGGCGCTCAAAATGAAGAAAGGTGACTTAAGCGGTGGTCAAGAGACCTTAATCGTCAGTGCATGCAAAAAGTATATAAGACTTCTTCAAGTCTAAATTTGTATTTATGAAATATTTATTTTAAATTTTGGACATTAAAAAAATACTTGTTACCTAATCTAATTAAATAATTAAAATAATCTAAATAGCAAAAACTGTATTTTATTGGTGTTACCTTTCTTTATCTTTTTAACAACTCATAACTTATATTTTCGACAAGTCTTATTGGGTAGCAGTCTGGTAAACAAAAAAGATTTTTGTAATACAAGTAATGTATTATTTAAAAAATAAAAAAGCATTGCTTAATGATTACACTCATATAAAGATACCTGATACCTACCAGAAGACCATCCTTTACTGGTGAATAAATATATGAGGCTATATCTAAAAGCTAAAAACTATAACAAAACAACAACAACAAATGAAAGTAAACATTAGAGATACACAAATAGATTTCCCGTTTCAAAAATCAGTCATTGACTATAAAGAACTGAAATTGTTTGATTTAATACTCAATACTCAATACTCAATCATTTATTGCGTTCCATATGTTAAAGAGATGGTAGAAAATAAATTGTCAGTTCAATATGGACCCTGTTGGGCACGCAAAAAATATAGGAGAGAGGAAGAGGGCAGAATAGCAATTCAGACAAATTAATATTGCCATAAATAATAATTAATAATAATTGTATAATATTAATAATAGTTGTTACTCTTATTATGGTTTCTTTAGGCAGGGTGATTTAAATTTACGATTTCTTTTTAATTTATTAATAAATATGCTTATTTTAGTTTCTTCTCTAATTTCATTTGGCAGTTTATTATAGATTTGAATGGACATAATTAGGGGGCTAGTTGAGTGCATTTTAATTCGAGATTGACATTTAAAGAAAGTAATTAAAAAAAATAATTTATATCAATGAAAGATATTAATTAAATTTTTGAAAATACAGTAATGAAATCTTATGCAATTACGAATCTGTCAATCTGACGTTCTTTTGACGTTTATGAGAACGCTCACCATAGACAAAAGCGTATGTTTTTTCTACAGTTACTATAGAATAAGCGATTCTCTTCGTCGTGTAAAGATGGCTAGCTACTTATTCTATTCTCCAGTTTCAAACGCTGTGTCGTAAACTTTTGTAGAAAGAAACTCTATACGAAACGTTTGTACTTTGTACTTAGCTAGTGTTAACAAAAGTAAATGGCGTCATTCTTCAATCAGCTGTGAGGATTCTGTTACCTGTTTTGCTTTATTTTGTATCATATTTTTTTTATTATTCAGTTTCATTTGAATAATGCATTCTCTCAACATGTTGTGGTGCGCTCAAAACGAAGAAAGGTGGCTTAAAAAGCAGGAAAGAGACTTTAATCGTCAGTGCGTCGGCACGTTCGAAGTTATGCCGGATAGTGTATTTGTGCAACACTTTAGATTAAATAAATCTACGTTTTGGTCCCTTTGTCAAGAACTACGAGTAAAAACTTCCTTGAGGGGTTCTCAGGAAATTTCTCTAACAGTTAAGGTAATTCATAAAGAAATTTTGCAACGAATAAACTTACAAACTTAGCCGGTATGAACCTAATTTATTCAAATATAACGCTTGTGTCTTTGTAGGTGTTGTGCGCTCGTAGCTTTTTGGCGACAGGCTCCTATCAAAGGATTGACGAACAGTTAGCCGATGCATCAGACAAGTCGTTGATGCGTTAAACCACCCTGCTATCATGGCGAGATGGATAGTATTTCCGAAAACTCAGCTAGAAAGGGGTTTAATTAAACAAGAGTAGGGCATGGGCTCATAGTTAACCCTGAGAAAACGCAAGCCATTGTTGTGGGCAGTTCCAGGCGTAACTCCCGAATTAATTGGTCGCAATTGCCCCAGATTATTTTCAACGGCGCTGTGCGACCAATTAGCCACACAGTTAGGAATCTGGGTATTTACATTGACCGAAATCTCTCTTGAGGCCAACAGTTTCGGGAGGTAGGTCAAAAATTGTTTCGCTCAGCTGGTTCGCTTAGGAGACTTCGTCACTTTCTACCAACTGCCACTAAAGTTGCACTTGCGGAATCCCTTTTGCTTCCCATCCTCGATTATGCTGATGTCAGCTATCTTGATATAAATGAGGCACAGCTGGATAAACTTGAGCGTCTTCATAACTTTTGAATTAGGTTCATATTTGGTTTACGCAAATATGATCACGGCTCTGAATTTCGTCTGAAGCTCAAGTGGCTCCCTATTCGCCTTCGCCGGAATGCGCATATTCTTTCATTACTTTATAGTACTCTTTTTAGTCCTTCAACTCCCATTTATCTCAAGAACGTTTCCAGTTCCTTAATGACACACATTAACGATGCCTGAGGTCATCGGAAAATTTGCGACTTAAGATGCCGTGAGGTGGCATCTTAAGTCGCAAGGATTCTTCGATAGATCTTTCACTGTGCAAGGTGTGCGCTTGTGGAACAAACTCCCTGCATCAACCAGAAAGGCTCAGACACTTAGCACCTTCAAAAAACTGGTAAAAGACCATCTCCTTTCTTCAAAGTAGCCGTCTCAAACACTGATTATCTGATTATTGTATGTATTCATTTTATTTCTTATTTCTGTGTTATGTATGTTTATGTATACCTTTACATGTTTTTAACAATAGTGCACCATCTACCTCTGTACATACTGATAATTTTCCTGTCCATCCAAAGGTTGTCTGGAAGATATCGCTTTTAGCGATAAGACCGCCATTGTACCCTAACATTGTATGTATTAAGAATCACTGCTGTAATTCCATGCTTTACAATAAAGAATATTCTAATCTAATCTAATCTTTAACTTAATGAACAGCTTCAACTTTGAACAACAAATTAAAGAACCAACTAGAATTGCAAATAGTAGCGCTACTTGTGTAGGGTAAGTCTAGGATAGATGCCACATTTTTTGAAAATGCTTCATAATTCCGAAATGTATAATCTTAGAGCATTGTGTTCTTTGAGAAATATTTCTTAATGTATTATTTTATCTGAATCGATTTGATATAGACTGTGTAGATTTTGTATTGTAGAGTATTGTAGAGTATTGTAGAGTTTGTAAATTGTTATTTGCTGAACCTCTAAAAAATGGGATAGACGCCTACGGTGGCGGATAGAAGACTTATCATGAAAAAAAAAAAAAAAAAAACAAAATTCGTTTGTTGGAACAAAAACCAGTGACAAACATTAATTATGCGTTAACAGCCGCATTAGTAAATAAAAAACTGTGTCGCAACTGTTAGCGCCCACCTCCGAGATGCGGAGTGCAACATTTGAAATAATAAACATTAATAGAAAAACACTTAAAACTAGAAGAACACAAAGAAAAAAGAATCTTTACTTACAACTAATAAAATAAAAAAAAATTGTTGAGATCATAAAAGTATTAAAATAATGTCTGAATGAGTGTGTGTATATGTGTATGTGTGCGTGTGTGTGTGTGTGTATGTATGTGTGTGTGTGTGTGTGTGTGTGTGTGTGTGTGAGTGTGTGTGCGTGGGCGCGTGTGTGTATATGTGGAGGGTGTTGTGCTGCTAATGTGACTATACCTTAACAAGATTTTCTACACCTTCATAATTTTGGGTAAGTACCCAATTATTAATTACCGTTTTACATTTATGTGAGGTAAGAGAATAAATGTTAAGTTTTGTGTTTATTCTATTGTATACAATACTGCCCGTGAAGAGATACTGTCTTCTTACTACATGACGACCTCCGTGGTCGAGTGGTGTACGCACCGGATTCAAGGTGTCGCTAGCTCTGAGGTCCCGGGTTCGATCCCCGGTCGGGTCAATGTAAAAAGTTCACATTTCTACATTGTTTCGAGTCTGGGTGTTTGTGGTACCTCCGTTATATCTGAATTCCATAACACAAGTGCTTCAGCAACTTACTTTGGGTTCAGAACAAGGTATGTGATGTTGTCCGCATTTATTTATTTACTATTTACTGTCACAATTTTAGTGAATTCTATAGTACACACTCTTCCTGATCTTCGGCTGTATACACTTGCTGGGATCAAAAACAAGCTCGGAGTGTTTTCTCAAACTTGTACTTATAACAAAAGATTGTCGGACTGTAGGAACCTTGCAAAGTGCATACAAATCATCAGTGGGTAAAAGAATCGGCTTCTGCATCATGACTTTTAGAACGGCTCTTTGAGCTCTTTCCAAACGAAGCATGATTATCTTTCCAGAATTATCCCATGCTGTGATACATATACGTAATAATCGAGTGAGCTAGGGCATAATACACAGTTTTTAAAATAGGTAAATCGGCTGACGACCTCAATTTCTTAAAAACATAAATTAATTTTCTTACTCGAGAGACCAGTGACCCGATTTGTTCATGGAATGACATGTGATTGTCTATAATTACACCTAGATATTTAATACTGTGAGTACGAGCAATAGTATTACATAAATAGTGTGTACGGCTAGCTGGAGAGCATATATGAGCGGTAAGGGTAAAAGAAGGATCAGGTTGGGAGGCAGGTCTTATGGCAAATGGTATGAATTTAGTCTTTTCTATATTTAGTGTGAGGAGATTACTTATAAACCAGCACATTACTGTTTGTAATGCTGCTTCACCACGTGTTCGAGCTTCAAACCAGTCATTGCCGTAAACAAGTAATACTGTATCATCAGCATAAACAATGATCATAAGCTAAGGGCAAACGACATAGGTCATTAATGTATATAAGAAAAAGGGTCGGACCAAGCACGCTACCCTGTGGGACACCGTAACTGATATTTTCTTGCTTGCTAGTAAAATTTCCGATTTTTACTGTTTGTGTTCGATCACTTAAATAACTTTCGAATATATCGTGTAATATACCTAAAGGTCTAAAAACACAGCGATAGTTTTACGTTTAATGTTTAAGTTACTTGCAACAGTACTGGTTAATTCAATAACAGCATCTTCAGTGCGTTTTCCTTTTCTGAAACCAAACTGATTGTCGGCTAAAATATCTTTATTTGTTATAAGGAGTCTTTTGTTCAAGGCTTTCTCAAGTATTTTAGACAGCATTGTCAGTACCGAAATAGGCCTGTAGTTACTAATATTGTCTCTGTCTCCGCTCTTGTAAATAGGATGAACAAGAGCTCGCTTGAAGACAGAAGGGAAAACACCTGTGTTCAGAGCGACATTGAATACATGTGTAATTACTGGGACAAGAACGTGTCTGGCGGCCCTTAAAACAGCAGCAGATATAGCATCCCAACCAACTGCACTATTGAGTTTAAGTTCTAAAATGATTTTTTCGATTTCGTCTTCGTCAGTATTAAATAATGCCATTGAGTCTGGTACTGGGTCAAGTGTGCTGAAGCATTGTGTAATTTGAGGACTGTGTTGTGTAATTTTAGAAGCCAAAGATTTTCCTACATTCGCAAAGTATGTATTAACGGCATCAAGTGAAGTAGACGGATCCGCATGAAGTGATAAGAGCTCGCTGGAAGATGATTTCTTGTTTGGCATGTTCGTAACAGCTTTAATAAAGTTCCATGTAGCTTTTGGGTTTTTATTGTGTTTTTGAAATTCTGTCCTTTCGTATTGACGTTTTAGTTTTTTCAATAAGTTGTTACAAAACTTTTTGTAACGCGTGTATGTTATAGAAATAATAATTATAGTTATCGGGATTACTCTTTGTGTTACGGTACCATTTGTCTCGGTTTCGTATGCATTTCAACAGCCCAGGTGTTATCCAAGGCTTTAGTATTCTTTTTCTGCTTGGTACAACAGCTATGCTGGAGTTGTTATTTATTGTGGTGGATAGTATATTGACTAGATTTAAAGCTGCCTTATTTGCATCATCGTGACAATCTAGAACTGGTGAAAAATCTGTATTTTCGAGTACTGTTACACAAACACTTGTATCAGTCCGTCGACATATATCAGCAGGTCGTTTTATATTAAACCGTTGATTACAAACTATGATAATTGGAGCATGGTCTGTAATAAAAGACTACAACTAATGTCACAGCAGGCATGTGTGATTTAATAAATGAGTGATCTATACAGCTATTATTACGGGTTGGGAATGTATGTCCAGGCAACATTCCATGAGCAGCAAGTGTATTTAAATAGAGGTCTGTATTAGCGTCATTACTTTTTGATAAAATATTTATATTTATATCACCAAGTATAATTACGGTTTTAAAAGTTTTGAGTGCAGTAAGGGTTATGTCAAGGTTGCTAAAAAAATTCTGAATATTGCGATTTGAGGGCGACCGATAAATTGCTAATAGGGCAACATCTGATTTAAATTTAACAACAATGCAATTAGCATCTGCAAAAGTTGGCAACTCTATATTATACCGAGTTTCTTGTCTAATGTAAACTACCACGCCATCATTTTGGTTCATAAAACCAGATTTAAATTAAACAAAGTTAGGTAATACAGGCAGAAAAGGGCACTTACTTAACCAACACTCAGAAAGGACAATTACATCAAATTGAATTTTAATTCTATTTAACAAAATAACCAAATTATCTAAATTGCAACTGTTTCCTAGACTTCTTATATTTAAGTGAAAAAACTTTAAACTGCTCTTAACATTCTTAACGTAAGAGATACATTCTTCTGGAGGGCAGACAAAAGAACTAGAAACGGAGATATTTTCAATATCGTCCAATATGTTGATTCTTTCATTATCCATTTTCCTTTCGTTGAATGAACATAGTGCACGTGGTTAGATGACATGGGCATAAAGCTATAGTAAGATGTATCGCAGCATATCGCTTAAAATTTGAATATGAGGATATCCTCATCGCTTAAAATTTGAATATGATGCTGCGATACAACGGCCGAACTAAGTAAGAATATAGGATTCAATGAGAAAATATGTGTGTATGTGTAATGGTAGAATGTAGTGTGTGTATATATTGAAACATTGAGTATTTGTGTGTGTATGTGAACTGTATATTTTGAGGTAATAACGTACAAAAGTTAACAAATTTTGAAAAAACAAGTTACAAAAATAAAATAATAAGGAAGGTAACGAAAATAATCATTAGAGACAAAGACAACAGGAACATGTAAAAAATAGCTATAGCGAACAACCTTATGATCGCCGGTTAGTCATTCTGACTTACTTACTTTCAGGATGTCCGATTCCTCTTTAATTAAAATATGTCGTGCACCGTCTTTTTTACGTAAGAATATTTTGCCGTTAGTCACCCAGCAATAGCGGTAATTTTTGCAGCTGGAAAAAGTCTTTAGTCAAGAAGAGGAGTCTTTTCATTTTAGGTGTTAAATTTTCAGACACAAATATTGGCTTGGGAGGTCCACTTATTTGTAGATGGTCCGTGGATAATTTGTAATTGACTTTATTATGTTCCTTAAATTGATGCAGAAATGATTCTTTATGTAGGTTACTCACAAAATCAACGATTATTGTTCTATTGTTTGAGTCAGTAGGTCCAACTCGATAGATATCTTTGCCGTCCTGAGTTTTTACAGGTGAGTTTAACTTTGATCCAACCTTCATTACAGTTTTTATTAAGCATTCTTTACTTTCAGATTTATCAACAGGGTTATTTCTAATCTCAACACAACTAGATCTCGCACCTCTTTCAAGGTTTTCTAATTTGTTCTCTAGTATCTTTAAATACATCAAATTATTCTTCCGTTCAGTTTCCAGTTGTAATTCAATTTGGTCAATCTGAGTTTTTAAATTGTCGTAATAATCGGAAAGTGACGTAACACTTGATTGAATTTGTGTGTTTTGTAATTTTATACCTTTGACTGACTCGTAGATTTTTTCAATTTTATTATTTTGTTGTTCTTTAAATTCAAGAAACATCGATTCGATCTCAGACATAAAATTAGACAGTTCATGATCTCTATCGTATTTAGTTTCAGAGCGTTTACGTTTACTTCGTTGTGTTATGTTGCCAAAGTCCGCGCCTGTTGACTCTTCTTGATTTAGGGTCATGATGTTAGGTTCGGAAGTACTAGGATGAAGTGGACTTTTTAAGGACGTCGGAGGAGGCTGAGTGGACTTTATCTTTGACAACATTGGTGTAGGTGGTGGGGATCTGTTTATTGGCATATTGTTAAACTCACCAGAATATTAATCCAGTAAAAATAAAATAATATTTTGTTGCACACTAATAAAATGCACAGCAAAAAATGCCCAGCGCAGTCCGTTGGTCGAGTCGCCGGCAAGAACGATGCATGCGCCATGCGCAGCGCGTCACTTACGCGTTTCACTCAGATACTCAATTTAAACTTTGTGTCCGAGTTGATTTGAAACTTTTTGAACTGTTATTGTTTGTTATGATAAATATATGGTTATTGAGCACACAATTTAATTAGTATTAACACTGGTAAACTTCAAACTGTTGTTGTTTGGCAAAAAAATGTTTGTTTTATGCACTTTTTCTATTTCTGTGATTTATTTTTAACGGAGCAAACACAAGCGCGTCCTACTCGCACTGCAGTTCGGAGGGAAGGGGAGGTGGCTATGTTGTGAGGATTGACGACTTTGTCAAACATTGTAATTGATTTGTTATGAAATCAAACAACCACATTATAATAATCAGCCTTTATTGTGTTTTAATATAAATAAACATTATCATCTATTAACGATCACATATTTTTTTAATAAAAATCAACATATTTTACTAACTACTAGGTAGTAATTAACTTGCATGAACTTTCATACTTCTCCAGTCTTCTTGATGTTAGTAATAATTAAAACTTAAAAAATAACAATCAGCTTTGGTATCAGACTAAATTATTCTTAAGATAGGGGGAGGTAATTAAATTGTAAATTATTTGTTACTTGAAGCATGCATTTTCAATTTCCCGCATCTTGTGCAATTTTCATATAGCCACTGGTGACATTTAGCACACGCAATCCAGTCACATTTAGATTTTGTGGATGAATAATTTTCAAAACATTCTAAATAATAGTTGTCGATTGAATCTTTCTTATTTTCCTCCTTTCTTTTTTTTACTGGTATTCCTTTCGTAGCTTTTCCTTTGATTGTGGTACTAGGTAGCTTTGTTTTTTGTATGACTATTGAATTGCAAATGTGTAGCGGTCTTCTCTTCTGTCCTCTTCTCTTGGTTAGTTTTTGGAACGCATTTTCAAGGTCATCTATTTCACTCGTTGTGTCACTGCTGCTAGACATGTATCTATTTTTCTTTTTCTTTCCCTTTATATTTCCTTTTTTGTCCTTGTTTCCTATATTGGTAGTACCAGGTTTACTCTCTGATTTTTTCTGTTTTTCTGTGTATTTTTTTATTTTCAGTTGTATTTTTGTCTTTCGACTTCTTTTTGCTAATTTTTACATCAGAATTCTGCGGATTGCTTGGCTCTTTTATAAATTTTTTGTGAAATTTTTGGTATGGGAGACGTTTGTTCAAAAAATTTCGAAAGCGTTTTTTTGGTTAAGTCGATATTTAGATTTTTTGAAACTTTCAGTGTTTCATCTGTCGTCATCAATAACGACAAAGATGGGTCAGTACCATTTAAAATATATATCTCAATGTTGATATCTAATCCAGTGAAACAATTTTGAGATATGTCCAAAAGGCTTCGAGAATGTGCTCATCAAGTCTAGGTCTATCCAAGTTAAGCTCTTGCCTGTGCTCAATCCGTGCAACATTTTGGACACGCTTACTTAGAGGAGGTCCTTCTTGACAATCAACCAATTCGAGGTCTTGATCAGGCATATCTATGGGCTCCGGTACATTCTGTACTGAGTAATATACTTTTTCGAGCTGAACTTGTTGCTCAGGGATATGTGCAGGCTCTTGTACTCTCTGAACCGACGATGTTTCTGGTTCGTACTCATTTGATCCAAGCAGTTGGCCAGGTTCATTTAAAGCATTTGTTTGACTGAGGTTATCCCTAGCCCTATCTGACATGGAAAATTCTGAATCCGGCAACGCATTCGGATTAATGGGGTAAATGCCACTGCCTCGAAAACCACTTATAGCATTAGCAGGAATAACGGCTCTCATCCATGCATTGGCTATTAGCTTCCCTGAATTGTACCTGGTCAATTTTTGGTTTGGATTGGCGCGAATGAACTGATTTGTTTCAGCATTGTAAAATGTTTTCAGAGGACCAAAGACTGCCCTGTCAAGAGGTTGCAAAGCAGATGTTGTATGGCTTGGCAAACACAACAAAATAACATCATTATCACGAGCAGCTTCCAGCATGTCGACTGCACTTGAATGCGACGAATGGCCATCAAGAATCAGCAACACCTTGCCTTGCGGTTTGTTTGGAATAAAATGCTCGATTAACCATTTGTAAAATAGATTTGACTTATGCAATGCAGATTTTTTTTTGCATGTAGACCCTCGAGCCAGGCGGAAGACCCTCTTCAAACTCGGGTTTCT
Source organism: Trichoplusia ni (assembly GCF_003590095.1). Lineage (NCBI taxonomy): Eukaryota > Metazoa > Arthropoda > Insecta > Lepidoptera > Noctuidae > Trichoplusia > Trichoplusia ni. Next base: position 9,835 of record NW_020800482.1, on the reverse strand, counting down.
TGTTCACACCTTTTAAAATTAGTACAGGTGGAAGGAAATTCCGAATAGCATTACAACAAGCGATGAAGGTGATTGTTTCGCCTTTTTTCGCAAAAGTCACAGTTTTAACGACCCTGACACCTTTTTTTGACCACTTTTCCAGGTATATTATTCAGTTGTATACCAGATTCATCCATATTGAAGATTCGGTCTGGTTTATCTAAATCTAAACCTCATCATGATAGGTTGTAAGCGCTACAACTCGGCGCATGTGCATTTCATATTTACGTAGAAAACAGCCTCAAAAACATATTTTTAATTTCATTATCGTAGTGAGCAATTGGTGTGCAGCATGTAGGGTTCGATTCCTGCACGGAACAAATATTTGTATTAACTTCATGCAGTTGTCCCGGATCTGGGAGTTTGTGTATGTGAGTTTTGATGTTTGTAAACAAACCCAAGCTACAGAAGAAATTCCTAGTGTAGAGCAGTTAAAAAAATAACCTAATCTAAGAAACCAGAAGTGAAGACAGTTTTCAAAAAATAAGGCACGGTTACTTCAGAAACAGTTAAACCAAATCATAACAAAGGTAACTCAACATTAATACATCAAACTCTTATTATTGTAAAAGAATATAAATGGCAATCGAAATAACAATATGGCTGTTATCTTCTATCTATACTTATAATAAATCTGTAGAGAGGTCAATTCTGTACATAAAATATATTTAAAAAATAACTATCAAGGGGTGGTTAGGGATCGCTACTGATGCCAAAAATGCAATCAGTAAAATTTTTGTCTGTCTGTCTGTCTGTCTGTCTGTCTGTCTGTCTGTATATTCGTTATAGAAACAAAAACTACTCGACGGATTTTAACGAAATTTGGCACAATTATTCTTCATACTCTTGGGCAGGTTATAGTATACTTTTCATTACGCTACGACCAATAGGAGCAGAGCAGTGAAGGGAAATATTGGGAAAACGGGGTAAGTTACTCCATTTTTTAAGCTTCCGTCACGTGTGCAGGCTTATAGGTTAAAGCTACATAGAAATCATGTATGACGGAAATATTCTCCCTAAAATTATATAAAAAATATTCCTCGACAGCATATGTCTAACTTTTATGGTTGACTCACAATAACACGTGAAACTCCCGATAGCTTAGCAATTCGGAGATTTCTGATTGTATTTGTCTACTCTAACGTTTACAACACTATCACTCATCCCCAATTAAAAAAGTTAACATTATTACCTATTCAATAAAAAAAGAATCATGTAAATCGGTGTAGAAACACCAAAGTTATACATGAAATAATAAGAAATCGCGCGTGAATACAGAGTCATGCTATAAGGATTATTTTTGTGTATCGGTTGCCGCGCTCGACGCGCGTCGTGGCGGGAGGTATAAAAAGGCGGGGGGTCCGCGCTCGAGCGTCATACAATATTTGGCTGTTGATGCGAATAGACGTTCAGACTGTTCGACCTTATTGACAATCAATAATTGTTATTTGCAAACCGTGCTTATCAGCACGACTTTTAGTCTTTGAATAGTTTATTTTTAGAATTGTTTTGTTGTTAGTTTATATAATAGGTATTAGATTAATAGTATTAGTAGGAGGTACACCTATTAGTTACTTTGGTAGTGTTTAATTGTATTAATAGTTTATTTTCGTAATTGGTAGTGTTTAATTATATTAATAGTTTATTTTCGTAATTTGGTAGTGTTTAATTAAATTAATAGTTTATTTTCGTAATTGGTAGTGTTTAATTAAATTAATAGTTTATTTTCGTAATTGGTAGTGTTTAATTATATTAATAGTTTATTTTCGTTATTATTATATTAGTTATTTTGGTAGTGTTTAATTGTATTAATAGTTTATTTTCGTAATTGGTAGTGTTTTATTATATTAATAGTTTATTTTCGTAATTATTCTATTCTATACTTATAATAAATCTGTAGAGAGGTCAATTCTGTACATAAAATATATTTAAAAAATAACTATCAAGGGGTGGTTAGGGATCGCTACTGATGCCAAAAATGCAATCAGTAAAATTTTTGTCTGTCTGTCTGTCTGTCTGTCTGTCTGTCTGTCTGTCTGTCTGTCTGTATATTCGTTATAGAAACAAAAACTACTCGACGGATTTTAACGAAATTTGGCACAATTATTCTTCATACTCTTGGGCAGGTTATAGTATACTTTTCATTACGCTACGACCAATAGGAGCAGAGCAGTGAAGGGAAATATTGGGAAAACGGGGTAAGTTACTCCATTTTTTAAGCTTCCGTCACGTGTGCAGGCTTATAGGTTAAAGCTACATAGAAATCATGTATGACGGAAATATTCTCCCTAAAATTATATAAAAAATATTCCTCGACAGCATATGTCTAACTTTTATGGTTGACTCACAATAACACGTGAAACTCCCGATAGCTTAGCAATTCGGAGATTTCTGAATGTATTTGTCTACTCTAACGTTTACAACACTATCACTCATCCCCAATTAAAAAAGTTAACATTATTACCTATTCAATAAAAAAAGAATCATGTAAATCGGTGTAGAAACACCAAAGTTATACATGAAATAATAAGAAATCGCGCGTGAATACAGAGTCATGCTATAAGGATTATTTTTGTGTATCGGTTGCCGCGCTCGACGCGCGTCGTGGCGGGAGGTATAAAAAGGCGGGGGGTCCGCGCTCGAGCGTCATACAATATTTGGCTGTTGATGCGAATAGACGTTCAGACTGTTCGACCTTATTGACAATCAATAATTGTTATTTGCAAACCGTGCTTATCAGCACGACTTTTAGTCTTTGAATAGTTTATTTTTAGAATTGTTTTGTTGTTAGTTTATATAATAGGTATTAGATTAATAGTATTAGTAGTAGGTACACCTATTAGTTATTTTGGTAGTGTTTAATTGTATTAATAGTTTATTTTCGTAATTGGTAGTGTTTAATTATATTAATAGTTTATTTTCGTAATTTGGTAGTGTTTAATTAAATTAATAGTTTATTTTCGTAATTGGTAGTGTTTAATTAAATTAATAGTTTATTTTCGTAATTGGTAGTGTTTAATTATATTAATAGTTTATTTTCGTTATTATTATATTAGTTATTTTGGTAGTGTTTAATTGTATTAATAGTTTATTTTCGTAATTGGTAGTGTTTTATTATATTAATAGTTTATTTTCGTAATTATTACATAATAACTATATATAATTGTAAGTGTAAGGTAGCTTCAGTTACCGTCGATTAAAAATACACAATGCCACCTAAAAAACGACCATCTTTATCTTGAAATTCGAGAGATGCTAAAAGGATGAGAAATGCGCGTTCTCAAGAATCGGCAGAGGAAAGAGCACATCGGTTAAACTCTATGAGAGTTAGTGCCTCAACCTCTCGAGCCAATGAAAGCTCTCCAGAGAGAGAGATGCGATTAGCAGCTGACAGAGCGAGACGAGCTACATCACGGGCGTCTCAAAGCTCTTCTCAACGAGAGCTGAGGCTTACCATTGACCGAGAACAACATGTGTTATCCCGAGATGCTGAAACTGCGTCACAACGAGAATTGCGTCTCACTGCTGACCGCGAACGGCATACATTGTCTCGCGAGTCAGAAACCTACACTGAGAGGGAATTGCGTCTCACAGCTGACCGCGAACGTCATATATTGTCTCGCGAGTCAGAAACCTTCACTGACAGAGAATTGCGTCTCACAGCTGACCGCGAACGTCATATATTGTCTCGCGAGTCAGAAACCTACACTGAGAGGGAATTGCGTCTCACAGCTGACCGCGAACGTCATATATTGTCTCGCGAGTCAGAAACCTACACTGAGAGGGAATTGCGTCTCACAGCTGACCGCGAACGTCATATATTGTCTCGCGAGTCAGAAACCTACACTGAGAGGGAATTGCGTCTCACAGCTGACCGCGAACGTCATATATTGTCTCGCGAGTCAGAAACCTACACTGAGAGGGAATTGCGTCTCACAGCTGACCGCGAACGTCATATTTTATCTCGAGAATCTGAAACTTTAACTCAATATGAAGACCGTTTGACAAATGATAGGGTGCACCATAATGTTATTCGATCTCTCGAAGACGCACATGAGCATGAACAACGACTAGAGTCGGTACGCGAATATTATAATTCTTTGAGACAAGAACGATCAGTAAGTTTGTCTAATGAAAGATTAAGAATCGAAAATATTCGGTCTCTTGAAACGGACGAACAGCGAGAGGCCCGTCTTACTGCAGACAGATTTCGACATAGCCTTAATAACTTAGATGTACACATAGAAGATCAATCTAGAAATTCGGTGGCTTGGTCCGACAAATATAAAAGTGGGTTTGCTTATAATCTCACAATTGATTATGGATCATCTTCTGTAATAGGCGATATGAACGTGGTATGTCGTTTTTGTAATGCTTCAAAGTGGAGTAAGGAGTCAGCTGGTTTCTGTTGTTCTACAGGTAAAATAAATTTGCCTTCATTCGAAGACCCACCGGAACCTTTGAAATCACTACTTTTAGGGGAACATATACAATCTAAACAGTTTTTAGATAATATTCGACTTATAATAGTGCATTTCAAATGACATCCTTTGGCGCTCAACAAATCTCAGAAGGTCATTTCATGCCTACTTTTAAGATACAAGGTCAGGTTTACCATTTGATAGGATCCCTTTTGCCTGAAAACCAACCTAAGTTTCTTCAAATATATTTTGTATCCGACTACAACGAACAGTCGAATATAAGAAATCAATATTTCCCGAATTTAAATACTGAACTCATATCACAACTTCAGAACATGTTGCATCAGGTTAATTCGTATGTATGCAGTTTTAAATCGGCATTAGAAGCTCTTCCTCGAGATGATGATAACAATTATAAAATTGTTATAAATGCCGATAGGCGTCCAACTCAGGAACACCCTGGGCGTTATAATGCTCCATCCACGAATGAAGTTGCTGTGGTATTGGTCGACCAGGAATGTGATAGGCGTGATATCGTTATCCGTTCCAGAGATAATCGTTTGCAACGTATTTATGAAACCCACAGGGCTTACGACAGTTTGCAATATCCTTTGATATACTGTCGAGGGGAAGATGGTTATAATTTTGCTTTATACCAAACTGATCCGCGTACAGGCGCACCTAATTATAATAAAAAGATTTCATGCCTTCAATTTTACTGTTACCACTTGCAAGTAAGACGGAATAGGTTTGTATACTTTCAACGTTTTCGTGGCTTATTCAATCAGTTTATTGTAGACATGTACGCAAAAATTGAAACCGAAAGATTAGTTTATATACGATCTAATCAAAGGCAGCTGCGCGTTGAAGAATACGTGCACCTTCGCGACGCCATGCAGCAAGATAACGATACGGTGAATATGGGTCGTTTAGTTATTTTGCCCTCTTCTTTTACTGGTGGTCCACGATACATGCACGAACGTACTCAAGATGCTTTTTGTTACGTAAGAAAATATGGACGTCCCGACTTATTTATTACTGTAACTACCAATCCTAAGTGGGATGAAATTACTCGGGAGCTTCTTGAGGGTCAAGCACCGCATGACCGCCATGATATCATAGCAAGAGTTTTTCATTTAAAATTAAAATCAATGATAGATCTACTTACCAAAGATAAAATTTTTGGAGAAGTATTGTGTTATATGTATAGTATTGAATGGCAAAAACGCGGCTTACCTCACGCACATATCCTGCTTTGGTTAAAAGATAAGGTTCGACCTAATGATGTAGACAGTTTAATCAGTGCTGAAATTCCAAGTCCGATTGCAGATCCCGTGTTATACGACATTGTTAAAACTCATATGATACATGGTCCATGTGGTTCGTTTAACGGGAATTCTCCTTGCATGCAAGACGGTCGTTGCACTAAAAGATATCCAAAAGCCTTAGTGGATGGCACTGTAACAGGACATGATGGATACCCATTATATCGTCGCCGTTCAAGAGATAATGATGGTTTTACTGTTGAAAAGCGAGTGTCTGGACAACAAGTTACTTTAGATAATAGGTGGGTCGTTCCGTATTCTCCTGTGTTGTCCAGAGCATTTCAAGCTCACATAAATGTTGAAATGTGTAATAGTGTAGAGTCAATAAAATATATTTGTAAGTATATTAATAAGGGCAGTGACCAAGCTACATTTGCTTTGAGAAATGAACATGATGAAGTTACAAGATTTCAGTCAGGCAGATATATAAGTTCTTCAGAAGCTGTGTGGCGGATCTTAAGTTTCAACATTCACGAAAGATATCCACCTGTGACTCATCTGGATGTTCATCTTGAAGGCGGCCAACGTATATATTTCAACGCCGAAAATGTCACAGAACGGTTAGAGAACCCTAGACAAACAAGTTTATTAGCATTCTTTCGACTTTGCCAAACTGATGATTTTGCAAAATCTCTTTTGTATGAGGAAGTTCCATCGTATTATACCTACGATAAGCAACGGGGTGTCTTTAATCGAAGACGCCGTGGCAGGCCTGTAGATGGCGAGTCAGGTATTTTTAAAGAACATGTTCTTGGTAGAGTGTACACCGTTCATCCTAACAACGCTGAGTGTTTCTATTTGCGATTATTATTACATACCGTGCGAGGACCAACCTCATTTATAGATTTGAGAAAAGTAGACGATGTTGTTTATCCCACTTATCAAGCAGCTTGCCAAGCGCGTCATTTGCTTGAAAATGATCAGCATTGGGATGACGCTTTAGCAGAATCCTGTGTTAGTGATAATCCACGACGGTTACGCCATTTATTTGTAACATTACTCACATTTTGTAATTTGTCAGATGCTGTAACATTATGGGAAAAATATAAAGAAAAATTTTCAGAAGACTTTCTTAGAAATATACCTAACAATGATGAAGGCACAACTAATGATAATTTCCGTGATCTTGCCATAAATCAGTGCTTATTAGCTCTTCAGGATGACTTAACAGCAGTAGGCGGTAAATCACTCTGTGAATATGGTTTGCCAACACCAACCTCAGTCGGAGAGGTAACTAATAGGGAATATTCCGCAGAGATTGGTTACAATTTAACGGAACTGCTGACAACATTAGAAAACGGTGTCCCAATGATGACTGCAGAACAACGTTCAGTTTATGACCGCGTGTGCAATAGTGTTCAAAATAATTTGGGAACAATATGGTTTTTAGATGCACCTGGAGGAACTGGAAAAACCTTTTTGACTAAATTAATATTGGCTTATGTTCGAAATCAGCGTAAAATTGCTCTTGCCGTAGCTTCATCAGGGATAGCTGCAACATTGCTACCAGGAGGTAAAACTGCTCACAGTATGTTTAAAATACCAATTGATTTAGATCGCACGGAAAATCCAACCTGTAGTATTTCAAGAAATAGCGACAAAGCTAAGGTATTACGCGAGTGTAGTTTAATCATATGGGATGAATGTACGATGGCCCATCGAAAAGGAGTAGAAGCGGTAGACAGAACTTTAAGGGATATAAGACAAAATGATCGACCAATGGGCGGTATCACGGTTTTATTTTGTGGTGATTTCCGACAAACCTTACCGGTAATACCACGGGGAACCCGAGCTGATGAGGTTAGGGCTTGCCTGAAAAGCTCTTATTTATGGCGAGATATACAATCGGTGCATTTGACTATAAATATGCGAGTGAGAACTGGAGATAACCCGGATGATAGTCAATTTTCTGACACATTATTAAAGATTGGTGAAGGTACCTATCCACAACTACACCAAGGAAAACTTATACTGACGCCTGAATTATGTTGTATGGTGCAATCTCAACCACATCTTATATCGTCGGTTTACGGTGACGTAACAAATATATTAAATAGGGACAATTCTTGGCTATGCGAAAGATCTATTTTAACTCCTCGCAATGACCAGGCATCTGAGATCAATAACAAAATACTGTCGAATATACAGGGGGAAAGCAAAGTTTATAGATCAATAAATAGAATGGTCGATGAACAAGAAGCCACTAATTACCCGATAGAATTCTTTAAATATGCCCGGACTTCCCTCTCATGAAATTTGTTTAAAAATTGGGATACCGATTATTATGCTCCGAAATTTAAAACCACCACAACTTTGCAATGGAACTCGACTAAAAGTAACCCAGTTGCAACAAAATATAATCGAGGCTCAAATTTTAACAGGTTGCGGTGCAGGAGAAACCGTCTTTATTCCCAGAATACCCTTAATACCAAATAATTTTCCATTCCAATTTAAAAGGACGCAATTCCCAGTATCGGTGTGTTATGCAATGACAATTAACAAGGCTCAAGGGCAGACTTTTCGTGTTGCTGGAGTAGATCTCAGTGTCAGTTGTTTCTCACATGGTCAGTTGTATGTTGCTCTTTCCCGTGTTAGCAGTTCTAAAAGTCTTTATGTTCACGTGCCGGACGGGTCAACTTTCAATATAGTTTACCCGGAAGCTTTGCACTAAAGTATTTTCGTTTTATAGGTACCTTTACCTTACCTTTATAAGGCAGTGGTACTTATATTGCCACCAGAATTTGAACCTTAACACATTATTATAAAGTTTAAAAGCTATAAATATTTTTAAGTTCTGTGTCTTATAAAGGGTTAAGCCTTATGTGAACGTGATCTAAACAATATTACCAATATAAATAATAATAATAAATATTACCAATACATTAACTTAATACACAAGGAGTTACACGCTGACGGAGTCGCGGACACAGCTATCTATACTTTTCTGCCGGAAGTCACTATTCCACGCGGACGAAGTCGCGGGCACAAGCTAGTACTCGAAATAAATCTATATTCTATCTATATCTATTCTATCTATTCTATACTTATAATAAATCTGTAGAGAGGTCAATTCTGTACATAAAATATATTTAAAAAATAACTATCAAGGGGTGGTTAGGGATCGCTACTGATGCCAAAAATGCAATCAGTAAAATTTTTGTCTGTCTGTCTGTCTGTCTGTCTGTCTGTCTGTCTGTCTGTATATTCGTTATAGAAACAAAAACTACTCGACGGATTTTAACGAAATTTGGCACAATTATTCTTCATACTCTTGGGCAGGTTATAGTATACTTTTCATTACGCTACGACCAATAGGAGCAGAGCAGTGAAGGGAAATATTGGGAAAACGGGGTAAGTTACTCCATTTTTTAAGCTTCCGTCACGTGTGCAGGCTTATAGGTTAAAGCTACATAGAAATCATGTATGACGGAAATATTCTCCCTAAAATTATATAAAAAATATTCCTCGACAGCATATGTCTAACTTTTATGGTTGACTCACAATAACACGTGAAACTCCCGATAGCTTAGCATTCGGAGATTTCTGATTGTATTTGTCTACTCTAACGTTTACAACACTATCACTCATCCCCAATTAAAAAAGTTAACATTATTACCTATTCAATAAAAAAAGAATCATGTAAATCGGTGTAGAAACACCAAAGTTATACATGAAATAATAAGAAATCGCGCGTGAATACAGAGTCATGCTATAAGGATTATTTTTGTGTATCGGTTGCCGCGCTCGACGCGCGTCGTGGCGGGAGGTATAAAAAGGCCCCGCTTTTTATACCTCCCGCACGACGCTGAGCGCGACCCCCGGTCCGCGCTCGAGCGTCATACAATATTTGGCTGTTGATGCGAATAGACGTTCAGACTGTTCGACCTTATTGACAATCAATAATTGTTATTTGCAAACCGTGCTTATCAGCACGACTTTTAGTCTTTGAATAGTTTATTTTTAGAATTGTTTGTTGTTAGTTTAATAATAGGTATTAGATTAATAGTATTAGTAGTAGTACACCTATTAGTTATTTTGGTAGTGTTTAAT